>NC_140585.1:873442723-873680223 GCF_964204655.1 Triturus cristatus
AAGAGTTTCTTCCCGCACCTCTGTGGGGCTGTTATGAATAAAGCTTCAACTTGTGAAACGTTTCAGCGTCCTTTCCACAACGTTGAACCCAAAACAGGATTTGTGCCCTGTTTTAGGTGGGCCTAAGTGAATGTTGCTATTACTGCGCCATTGTATGCATCGCTTTGCTAGTAACCTATGTTCATCCTCTCCGTTCCAGTCTATGCGATAGCACGTGCACAATGCACCCTCACTGTCATGGCCGCTGCTAGAGAGCGCCCTTGAATGTTTATGTGTATTTGTGAAGTGCACCATCACCCGGGAGCATTTCCTGGCGCTGACCGGGTGTGTGTGCCCAGCCGTGCCTGGGGTAGGTTGGGTTAATTGAAAAACAAGGACTTCGGGTTCTTGCAAATCAAGAAGAGAGGAGGAGGCTCTGATGTGGAGGGGGCGGTCATTCCATGTTTTAAAAGTGATGTAAGAGAACGATGTCCTCCTGATCTGGTCTTGCACATGCATGGTATGTCTGCGAGTAGGAGTCCTGAGGAGTGCAGGTGTCTTGGTGGAAGGAGATGCGACTGTTCAGGCTGGTGGGGCCAAAGTTGTGCTTGTGAATGACGTCCATATTAAATTTTCTTTTGTTGTGTGCCCTTTTTTTCCTCTTGTAATAGACACTCCTGCCTGGTTATGGACCAATAGTCATTTCACTTTTTTCAGTTTTAAAGACTTCACATCTGCACGGTCTATTTGGAGGTTCGACTGCGTAGACCCTAGCTCCTCTCTGAACAACCGGTGACCCTAGAATGGCCCTCTATCCCACTGCAGGTTTTGACTGCTGCTTTTTTGGGAATGTGTTACGAGAGATCTGCACCAGCTTCCCAGCTACTACTAGCTTGTCCTACAGCAGCCGATCATTGATTATGAATTGATAACAACTCCTTACATTGTTTTTTCCAGGCACGATCTATCCAGACCATTATAGTGAATAAATACGACGGCACGTCTCCACACGTTCACAATTTCAAGGTTTACCAACATCTTGGCTACTCTTCCGATGAATAAATTCGGTACCGCTGCTGCAGGCCTTTCTAGCAGAAATACTACTTCCTGATGGGGTTAAAGAGGCAGGAGCAGTCCTCAAATACTTCCCCCTCTCTGAATTATTGCAGTCAGACAACAGTGCTTGCCTGCTTCCTCCATCTCGCCGGCCTTCTGAATGTTAACCTCCCTTCCTGCCCACGGTGGCGTTTGGAAGATGACTTCTTGTCCTCTCCAGACCAGCTGACCTTGGAGCATGGAAGATGCTGTGGCCTGAAGGTCAGAAGAAGAGGCGCTCCCTGCTGGGATCTCCATCCCAGAAGGCGCAATGGACTGACTCGTGGCTGACCCTCGGCTGCACCACTTGCTCAACTTACTTTGTGGAATTGATATTTCTATCCAAGGTGTAGTATTGTGAACACCTCTTCAACCGCCCTGGGTTGTTCCCTGATGAAGTGTGGCGGCAGCGGGGGCTGGCCCGCGGCACGCCTTTCACATGCACTTCCACTGATCCTCTGCGCGCCTTGTGAAGGAGCCGGGAGCAGGAAGGAGGCCAGTGTAGAGCGCTATAATATGGTTGGCTCACAGCCCTCTGCCACACTGAGCATAATGAGTTCTACAGGCCTCCTGCAGCATTCAGACCTGTTCCAGACGCACATGGCACGGCTCTGAGGGACCTCTTCCAAGCCCTGATGGAAAGATCATTAGCGGTAAGTGGGAAGGCTAACTCTATAAATCTACCACACTGGTGGTCAAGAGTGCCTACTGCAAACACACGGGGTCTCGTACCAGGCAGAGTTCCACCAACATTGGCTGTAGATTTTACGGTAAACACTCATTGGCCACAACCTTAGATAATCTAATCAGGTAGCGCCTGCCTGCCAAAGGAAGGGCTAGGTCACTGCGAGTACCCTTCAGCAGAGGCATCACCTGACACCAGTTTATAACTAAGGGCGTGTGAAGCCCACTGAGACGAAAATTTATAGGTGTTATTTAACAACTCAGAAACTTTGCAAAGTGTTACGTTTGTAAAGTTTAAAAAAAGGTGGACATCTTCAGCAGCCCTTCGTGGTAGCAGGAAACCATTTCCACTCCACAAGGGCCAGTGGGATGAATGATGCCAAATTCAGCTGTCCGATCTTAAGGAGGGTGGGTTTTGACCTGGTATTCAAAACCCAACAACATTGTGCACCATGCTCGGATGGCCCAACGTAGGCACCACAGTCCTTGCCAGGGAGTTCTGGACCCTGAGGCGAGTGCCTGGAGGGCTGGTGAGCTTCTGCACAGACATGCAGTAAGAGGCGGCCCTGGCGTGGGGCTCGGATGTCCTTCCAGTAACCACGTCCTGCGCAGGCGGGGATCCTGCTTATACCATGCTTGATGATGGCTGAAGGGTGGTGAAAACAGAGATGATCACAACTTTAAGATAAATGCTATTCAATGCTGCGTGGCAGAAGTCTCCACTCCCAGAGGTCATCCCACCTGCACTTTGCTACTGCTGCAGCTCACCGCCACGCCTGCCTTTGGTGACGGGTCTGTAAATGGTTTGCAGAAACTTGTGTGCATATGGGTCCATTTTCTTACAAGGGATCTCGGTTCTGGTAGCACTTTCAGGAAGCATGTGGCAAACATCAGCCGAGGTGTAGGCAGGAATTCATGCTTGGTCCAGCCAAGGGAAGACACAGCATGCAACCTATTAACCAGAAAGTACTATAGGACCTCAGAGGCTGAGACAGTAAAGATTTTCGAGGTGGTGCATTGTGCACCGAGCTTATCTCCTCAGGTAATGGCAAACGGACTACCAGCTCATCTCTTATAAAAATGAATAGTGTTCAAAGTTTTAGCACAAAACAACCAGGCTGGGTGTATCTTTGTAGAAGTTCTCTGATAATAGATGGTCAGAAGCTCTCTTGGTTTTAAACTATTGTCTGTATTCCAGATCCAAGCCAGACATGAGAAAAATAACTAGATACATGAGTTATTATGTGCAGTTGCTGAGCATATCTCAGGCGTAATTCTTTCTATCTTTTTGAGGAACCTACTTAGACTGAACAGGGTGTAGCTTGTCCCTTGAAGGCAGAGCAAGGAAAAAAGAGGGCAACGGATGCACAGTACAATTGCATAAAAAACTGATCCCTGAGCTCAAAACTCATGATGGCAAACTGAACTGAAACAGGATCTCTTGCAGCAGAGATGACTCCACATAGGACAAAACCGCCTTCTGTCATATACACATCCACCAACTTACTCCACACACAGCTTTGACTTAGATGGAACATCAAAACCCAGACACTGTCTTCATACACTTAGGGGCCGATTACGATGTCGCCAGGAAAGCATTCCCACCGAATTGGGTTAGGAATGCTTTCTGAATGATTCGTATTCGGGGAGTCCTACCGACCGATTACGATGTGTCTGGATGGTTACGGCCTCGGCTCGGTCGGACTCCCATTGACTTCAATAGAAGCCTGTTTTCCGAATGAGAACACAGGCTCCCATTAAAAAAAGGGCTGGGTGGGGAAATCCTTGCACCCTGTGGCAGGCACCCCATGGTGCCTACCACACTGTGCATGGTTGGGAAGGGGGGGGGTCCCTTGGGTAACCCCATGGGAACCATACCAGGCCTACGGGTGAAGGGGGGCCCTGCTACGAGCCCCCAAAGTCCATTTCCCCCAGCCGTTTTGTCTAGGCCACACCGATTCGGAACGGCTGTCAGAATCAGTCATCGTACTCGCTCGTTCGGAAACCATCTCCATTGGGCTGTATGATTCAGCTCCGAACTACTCGGGCTGCCTAAAACCCATTGGGAACCGATTTGGACAGCCCGGATGGCTTCCTTGCATTGTAATCGGTCGTCCGGAAAGGCGACCGATTCAGTCGGGAACATAGGTCCTGAATCGGAATCCCAGCCGGAGCCTTTCCTGGCAGCATCGTAAGCAGCCCCTTAGTCTGGGACAGGAAGGACGAGTAAATAGACCTCACCTATGAGTTCAACCAAACTATGCCCACCAAAATATCGCTGCCACCATCCAGTCCCTTTAAGAGAAAGGCGGGGTGGCGCTTTGGGGGGTCTTTTTTCTGTGTAGCATTTGTCAGGTTTGTGTTTGGGTGGTTTCCTGGATTTGGAGGCACCTAGAAAATAAATATGGTCGTTTTCAGGGGGAAAAAAGTCAGAATGGGAGAGCTCTAACAGCTCTGGACCTTTGCCTCAATATGGACAATGATCCAACTCAAGTGACCAAAGAGCACAGTTAGAAGATAACTCCTTGTCACTGGGGGACACCTGATCAGGTCACTAGAGAACACCTGATTTAACATTTAGGAGGAATACACAGTATATATAAATAAAGGTCAAAATTACAGCAGACTTGAACTGGGGAGAAAACACACTTGTTCAGCCTTAGACCCAAAGCTACCTTTCTGTTTTGGCAACTGCAATGTCCTACCTTTGTGGCTGGCTCTAGCTGCTCAGCTCCTGCTAGATAATATTCAGCTATAGCTCCTTCAACAGGCCTGTAAGAATGAGGAATGCTGAAAGACTTCCACTGGAAGTGAGACCAGCATTGCTTGCAAATGAAAAGGGCAATACACTCACTGATTAAAGCACCTTGGAGCCCCTTGGATAGTTCTTTGCTTGAATTCCGAATGAAAGTAAGGATCAAAAATGTGTCTATCCAAGAAGGTTTTTCTCCACTGATCAGATTGAAACCAGTTTCCCCACTTCACTGGCACAACTGGTTCTAATGGCTGCAAAGAAAAGGGCCCCCTGATTCTAATGTGAAGTTCACCTAGACAGGGAAATACAGAATGTAAATAATCTAAGGCAACTTCAAAAATTAATGCATATCTCGAAACATATCAAGAATAAACAATAGTAACACTGGAAGCTAGAAACATACAAAAAATAGTTTATTGGGACTTGATAATCATTATAAAAAATATAAAAGGAACCTGATGTTACAGAGACCAACAAAGACACAAAATTCTAGCTAGCATTCATTCATCACACATTCATACTACACTCTATTGATCATATTGATGTACATGATCTATTTAGGAACAACAGTTTAAATTGCAATTGATGTAGCAAAAGAGTTCAATGAACACATCGTTATTATGAAGGTGGTTTCCAAATTAGCTCTACGCGCGTTTCGGCAGACCACTGCCTTCCTCAGGACAACTGGTTCTAATGACCTTCCTTCGGCAGATCCAGATGTGGCTGCTGAGACCAAGAGTGTGGTTGGCTTTGACGGTAGGACAGATTGCCCGTTTTGATTCTGCTGCTCTTAAAATGCTATTAAGAATCGCAAATATTCTCCACGTGGACAGTCTATTAAGCTGGATGTCATCGTGGACATAGGGAAGATGACAACATCTTGCGTGTGTAACTGAAAAGAGAAATACATGGGAGGAATTACTTTTGTGAGGCTAGATTGATTGCTTTAATAAGAGAGCACCTTCTTTCCGATCACTGCGCACCAGCACATCCCACAGAGACTGAGGACGTGGGATGCCAACTACCAAAATCAGTCCCTTTCCTGGATCTTCGTGAACGTGTAGAGTCAGAAGCACTTACTACCGATTCCCTCCAGAAACCTTGTGGATGTATGAGTCATGGAAATGCTAATTACCGAAGCAACAGGGGCCCTGCAAAGGCCAGCCTAGAAGTGATGAATAGGGCAGAAGACACAATAGATGGAGAGTCTCAAAAGAGAATGAGAGCATAAGAGGCATGCGAAATATGGTGTGGTGATTTATTCTTCGGCTTGGCGCCTTATGGGGCAGTGATGGCTCGACGGGCTCAATGATGATGGTCACGTACCTGTCAAGCTGGAGGTGGAAGGGTCTCTGATGGCCCACGACAGTGCAAGGAATAGTGGCAGAAGGTGGGAAAGGACTCATTTCAGCAGAGGCAAGGTTTGGGCAGCGTGGAAGCAGACTGGTTGGCGCAAGACTGAGAAGCTCTTCTTGGATCACAGGGAGTCCCAACAGAATTCAATGGTATGTCCCAGAAAGCCAGACCCCTCCATCGCACGCTGAATATTCCCATCACTTCCAATCATCTTGAGCCCGGGCTGCAAGCCTTAGAAGTCACAGCTCTATGCAACCACCATTGATATTGCATACATCTAACATTATAGATAATGGGTGATGTAACATAAAAGACAAGAGGAGCGAAACATACACATTTTCCTACCACCAAAATGAAGGCAGAGGCGTTCTGTTCCAAGCGTTCTTTGCATTGGGGTGTCAACTGTGTTATAGGCGTGATTGCTCTGGGAACCGCGGGGTCTTTGCCTTTAGAAGGGATCAGAAAGTGACTCAAGGACATTAAGGACTTTATCTCACGACCTCTTCAACATACAGGTACGTGTCTGGCCTTTGAACATTTGATTCCATATCCCGGGCTCTTCATGGACCCCAATGGTTATCAGTGGGAGGAAGAGCTGTTTGTAAGAGGCACGGTGCTGTATCTTGTTTTTACACAAGGTTTTCCTTTTGTGTCTGAAGGAGCCATAAGCTAATCCTATCTGGGCTCTGACTAGATCCCGTGCCAGGCCATTGAACATTCTTCACTTTCATTGCCAGTTTTCGAATAAAGATGCTTAGACATGTTTCTGCACGAGAAGGCCAGCCGGACATGAGGTTCACAAGCTTTTGAGGAAGAAGCATATCACTGACAAAAACCAGCCTTGGGTTGCTTATGGTCTGGTTCAGAGACTACCTGGCACGGTAAAGTAGGGAGCAGGGTGAAGACTGTTTGCATACAGCTGGGTCCAAGCTGAGGTGGCGTAGTATACAAAATAACGATGGGCTGGGATGCGGTCACGAGCTATTAACAGTGGCTAAGATTAATTCAAGAACTGCACCCATTACTTTTTTCTACACTTCAGCATGATGCCACACGTGGGGCGGGTATGCCCAGATGTCGGACCCCTACACACCGTGCCGCTGGAACTAAGCTATACCGACTGAAGAGCCCTATTAAGGGCAAAAACGCTCATAGGTTGCTTGTGTTCCGGTTCAAGGAGGACCTGACATGGCAGATTGGGCTGGACTATTCCTACTGGAGTAGGGCCACGACTGATTTGCATACAGCTGATGTGACCTGTGCACTGGCTAAGTTCCTTAAATATTATTTGGATTAGTGTTTTATAGTGTAAATAGTAGGGGTTTGGAGCTTTTAGTGTAGATGATGAATTGGTATTTATATGATATAATTATATAAAATATGTTATTATTTTTAAATATTGTATGTTTTAAAGATGGTGTCTAAACATTAATAAAGAATTAACTAACTAGTCAACTAGCATACAGCTGGGTTCAAACTGAGGTGGCATGGTGTTCCAAATTACGATGGACTGAGATGCAGCCCGAGTAATTACCAGTGGCTGAGATTAATTCAAGCATTCCATCCATCACTTTTTTGCATGCTTCAGCGAGTCACCTAATCTTTTTCAGCACTGCACGTCTTCATTTGGATACATATGTTCTTGGTGCCCTGAGGCAATTTTGTTTGTAGCATGAGTCATAGCAAGAAAAAATATATATATAAAAAGTAAAGTCTACTGGGGATAAGAGTATGCAACTGATTTCCACCTTCCTTGCACCACCTTTGAGGGTGGCAGGACTACCATACATGAGCCCGTGCTAATCCTGCAGCTTGGGCCCGGTCCCACTCCATGCCTGGCTCAAAGTGGCAGAGCGGCCTGCTGGCGAGGGGTTCAGATGTGCTGCAGGACTGCTGACCTCTCCGAATCCTGGCCACGAGCACCTTCATTGATCAGTTCTTCCTCCTTCACTCGAAACGCGCTTATTGGCATCCACAGTCCATACAGGCACTTCGGGACAGGCAGATTCATCAACCAGCACCACTCCCCCCCCCCCCCCCCAAACCCAACACTTCTTCCGCTGAGTCATCCTGGCCCTTTCAATTGAATGAAAATCACATTTGTGGGTCATGGTTGTGGCACTTAAACCAGACCTCACTTCCCAATCCCCTCCCTCCTCACGCTTTTCCTTTTCCCCTTCTCCAATACACTCGGTCTCTTTGTTCCATCTTTTACAGCCTCTTCTCGTCTCCCCTTCTTCCCCTCTCTCTTCCCTCCTCCTGCTCACTTAGTCTCTCAGCCTCTGTTCCTCCTCATCACTCCACCCCTCCCGCCCCTCCCCCAGCATCTCTCTTCACTCTTTCTCTCCCACTGCCTGGCTGTGTATTACACGCAATGCTGTGCCTAAAACAACTTTTAGACACGTCCGTGCAAAGGGATTGGATCATACCACTCTTTGTTAAAAACGTGTCTGACACAAAAGTGTTGCCATGGCAACGTGAAACATTATTATTATAGCCGCTGATAAATCATTGCATTGTAGATGTACAAAAGCTGCTCTGTCAGATGCACTTTTTTACATTCATGTTTGCCACTGACAGATATGCGTGACATTCTGTGCCTACATGGTACATGAAAGCGCAGCCTTCCATCTGTGGAGCCTCCCGGTCTCAGTGTTACTGCCACCCGACTAGCTTATATAGCTCTCCTCATAGGAGAGGTGCCGCCAACTGATGGGATGCACGTTTCTCAGGGGTCCCTTCCGCAAGTGCCTGCGCCCACTGAGCTATCAAAGCACCAGAGGTTCATGAGGCTGGGCATTAGAGAAGGAGCAGCCGCGCTGTTAGAGGCTAAGGCCGCCATCTTGAAGGTCTGCCATCCCTGGACTGAATACACATCTTATAATGTGACCCAAACCACATGCTGGAGAGGGGAAACCAGCCCTGTGTGCATAAGAGAAGGCAGTGCTAGTTGAGTGACCTTCAAGGCACCTTGCACTGGATTGTTGAAGGGGGGTCAGCAAATAAAACCTGAAAACTTGAACTCAAGCTATTGTAACTGCTGTGTTAAGCTTCTAGATCACAATGTACAAAAGCTAAGCCACTATTACAAGAGACAACAGAATCTACTAACAGCTTCAGCAAGATGGCACCCATAGAAAGAGGAACATTTGAAACATGGAAATGATAACTACCCCAAAAACTGCCTCTCCAACTACAAACCCACAAAGACCATGTGTCCGACCCCCAAAATAAACCAATCCGCAATCATTTACTTTAATGGCTGAAAGGCAGACCTGTCTCTGTAAAAAGCCCAGGCCTATGGAGCCATCTAAGATCCAGTCCAACCCACCTCCAAGTAAAACGAGACAAAAACAAGGCCTTATCAGAAGGCAAATACTAGAACACTGCAACCAGCAAACACGTAAGAAAGACCCGCACCGACTGCCCAGCTAGGCAAACAAAAAGATGTCAGTGAGACAGCGGCATAGGAAGAGGGGTGCAGTGGGTGAGGGCCACCCTGGGTGTCATTACTGAGGGGGGTGACAAAATGGCAAAATATGTGTTTAAAAAAATAATAATAATAATTGGGCTTATGACACTTTCTTTAAAAAAAATATTATTTAAAACGAGTGGTGCACAGCAAAGAAAAAAACTGAAATGCAAAGCTTTAAGTATCTTATCTTTCCTTCCTTTAATAATTTCAATGTATGGGGGGGGTGACAAGAAATTTTCCGCACCGGGTACCACCTTTCGTTGCTACGCCACTGCCGTGAGATGGAACAAAACAAAAAAGAGTCAAATGTACTATGGAGAATGTTTGGTGCTAAAGCGGATGTGCGGTGTGCCCGGTCCGGGCTCACTGCCGAGGCAAGTGCAAGAGTTAAGCAACCCAATGTGCTGGAAACACACACAGGTTTGAGGGACACACACAGCAGTTTGAGGGACACACACAGCATGTGGTCAGATCTTAGAGGTTCAGAGCAGGGCTCAGCGGATCCCCAGGAGCACACTCTCCAGGTGGATGCTGTATTCGACCTGGTGCTGCATGTCAGGGATGCCTGTATTCAATGCTGTACTCGGAGAGGTTTCTGTTAGTATTCGGAGGCTGTGCTTTATGCTGTGCTGGAAGACGTTTGATGCACGGGTTAATGCGGTTGGAGAGGATGGGGTACCTGAAAGGAAGCTGGAGTTACATTTTAGAATTTACGGAATTCGAGAGAAAGCTGTGTTTTTATTTGAAAAGATGCTGCATCTGAAAGGATGCAGTATTTTAATCTTGGAGGAGACTGTATTTGAAAAGATGCTGTAGATGTTTTCATTGAGGGGATGCCTTATTCAATGTTGTATCTGAAAGGGTGTCTTGGTATTTGAGGGGATGTTGTAGTCCAGAAATGCTATATTTGAACAGATGCTCTATTTAGGAAGATGCATTTGAGTGGATGTTGTAGTGCAGAGAATGCTATATAGGAAAGGGTGATGTATGTCCGAGGATGCTGGATCTGAAGAGATGCTGTGTTTCAGAGAATGCTATATAGGAAAGGGTGATGTATGTCCGTGGATGCTGGATCTGAAGAGATGCTGTGTTTCAGAGAATGCTATATAGGAAAGGGTGCTGTATGTCCGAGGATGCTGGATCTGAGGAGATGCTGTGTTTCAGAGATTGTTATATAGGAAAGGGTGCTGTATGACCGAGGATGCTGGATCTGAAGAGATGCTGTGTTTCAGAGATTGTTGTATAGGAAAGGGTGCTGTATGTCCGAGGATGCTGGATCTGAAGATATACTGTGTTTCAGAGATTGTTGTATAGGAAAGGGTGCTGTATGTCCGAGGATGCTGGATCTGAAGAGATGCTGTGTTTCAGAGAATGCTGTATAGGAAAGGGTGCTGTATGTCCGAGGATGCTGGATCTGAAGAGATGCTGTGTTTCAGAGATTGTTGTATAGGAAAGGGTGCTGTATGTCCGAGGATGCTGGATCTCAAGAGATGCTGTGTTTCAGAGAATGCTGTATAGGAAAGGATGCTGTATGTCCGAGGATGCTGGATCTCAAGAGATGCTGTGTTTCAGAGATTGTTGTATAGGAAAGGGTGCTGTATGTCCGAGGATGCTGGATCTGAAGAGATGCTGTGTTTCAGAGATTGTTGTATAGGAAAGGGTGCTGTATGTCTGAGGATGATGGATCTGAAGAGATGCTGTGTTTCAGAGATTGTTATATAGGAAAGGGTGCTGTATGTCCGAGGATGCTGGATCTGAAGAGATGCTGTGTTTCAGAGAATGCTATATAGGAAAGGGTGCTGTATGTCCGAGGATGCTGGATCTCAAGAGATGCTGTGTTTCAGAGATTGTTGTATAGGAAAGGGTGCTGTATGTCCGAGGATGCTGGATCTGAAGAGATGCTGTGTTTCAGAGATTGTTGTATAGGAAAGGGTGCTGTATGTCCGAGGATGCTGGATCTGAAGATATACAGTGTTTCAGAGATTGTTGTATAGGAAAGGGTGCTGTATGACCGAGGATGCTGGATCTGAAGAGATGCTGTGTTTCAGAGATTGTTGTATAGGAAAGGGTGCTGTATGTCCGAGGATGCTGGATCTGAAGATATACAGTGTTTCAGAGATTGTTGTATAGGAAAGGGTGCTGTATGTCCGAGGATGCTGGATCTGAAGAGATGCTGTGTTTCAGAGAATGCTGTATAGGAAAGGGTGCTGTATGTCCGAGGATGCTGGATCTCAAGAGATGCTGTGTTTCAGAGATTGTTGTATAGGAAAGGATGCTGTATGTCCGAGGATGCTGGATCTCAAGAGATGCTGTGTTTCAGAGATTGTTGTATAGGAAAGGGTGCTGTATGTCCGAGGATGCTGGATCTCAAGAGATGCTGTGTTTCAGAGATTGTTGTATAGGAAAGGGTGCTGTATGTCCGAGGATGCTGGATCTGAAGAGATGCTGTGTTTCAGAGAATACTATATAGGAAAGGGCGCTGTATGTCCGAGGATGCTGGATCTGAAGAGATGCTGTGTTTCAGAGAATACTATATAGGAAAGGGCGCTGTATGTCCGAGGATGCTGGATCTGAAGAGATGCTGTGTTTCAGAGATTGTTATATTGGAATGGGTGCTATATTTTGAGGATGCTGGATCTGAAGAGATGCTGTGTTTCAGAGATTGTTATATTGGAACGGGTGCTGTATTTTTGAGGATGCTGTATTTGAGTGAGTGCTGTATTATATATTATTTTATGTCTTTGTGTAATTTTATGACAGTTTTAACTTGTCGAATAAAGTATTTTTGAATCGAGTGAGTGTTGTATTTGAGAGTAAAATACATTTGAGCACATGTGGATAGCAGAAGTTGTTGCACTTGAGGTGATGCTGGGTCTACAGCTGTGTTCGAGAGGATGATTTATTTGCTAGGCTGCCTTATCAATATTACATTTGAAAGGATACAATAGTTGTATCCGATGATGTATTTTTGAAAGGATGCTGTTCTATAGAAGATGGTATACCTGACTGGATGTGGTATTTAGTGGTGTCTTTAAACCACTGTTAGATTCAATGATGGCTCATTGGACATGATTCCGCTTTTGATAAGAGGATGCATTTTTGAGAGAATGTGTATTCGGGAGCTGGTGCTGTATCCAACAGGACGCTGTGCTTTTTGTTGCTCTGGAAAGGTTGCTGTTTTTGAGAAGTTGTATTTAAGAAAATACAAGATGAGAGATCATGCTGTATTTCTGTGCTTGATGATTTCTTCAGAGGAAGTCATTTTTGAGAGGATGCTAAAGCTGAGAGGATGATGTATGTGATACGATGCTGTACTTGATGCTCTATTTACGATGATCTTTAACCCCTTCGCTGCTGCGGACATTCCGCTGCAGCGCTGGGGGGGGCAGGGGGGCAGCGCGGCGGGCCTGTGCTCATGACGGAGCCGCTCCGTCATGAGCCACAGTTGAGCTGTGCTCATGACGGAACGGTTCCGTCATGACTCCGCCCATTTGCGTTGTCGCCCCGCACAGGCGGGGAAACAGCGCCGCGCAGGCGGAGCGGCCGCCGACAGGATTGTCATGACGGAACCGTTCCGTCATGAGCACACGGCAACCGTGGCTCATGACGGAACGGTTCCGTCATGAGCAGGGAAGGGGTTAATTTCATGTGGTGTTTGAGTGGGTATTGATTTTGAGCAGTTGTTGTACATAAGTACATATGTATTGTATTGTATTGTAATTGCATTTATGTAGCATTTACTATCCCTGACGAGGTTTCGAAGCGCTTTTTCGGCAAGTAACACGCTACTCCGGAACCCATAAAGGATTAGTGTTGAATTAGTATAGTGAAATGTGAAAGTAATTTGAGTGGTGGGTAGGTTAGTCAGTTACATGTGAGAGGACGCTATATTTTAAAGGATTAAGTATATCGTAGAATGCTGCATTTCAGAAAATCTTTTACTGATCTTGATAATATGTTAGAGAGGCTGCCATGGGTATGTGCTTTGGGCTTTCAAGGGAATAATGTATTGTAGCTATTGCTTCAGCCTGTTATCCTGTACTTTTTGCAGGATGCAGCAAAAATAGTCTTGGTGTAATATATTCAATGACATATCAGAGTGTTTTCTTTCTAATTAATTAAAAAACACATCAGCGATCTTGAGAAACCCAAATTATGTTGGCTGTGGGTTTTCTAGGTAAATCCTCTAAAAAAAAGTTAATATTGACAGATGAAGCAGGGAGTCCTTTTGTGTTTTGACCATCGGGCTAAGAGGATTTCAAAGTTCAACGGCCCACTACCACTCTTGGTAGGTCCCACTGGAACCCTACACGGGTTCCCAAAGCCAGCCTTAAAATGACATGACGCTCTGTGAAGTGTATGAAGTGACGTACACCATTTGTCTGCGACTCCGCGGATCCACTGAATCCATCCATCATCTACTGATGGGTAACACCAGATGGTCCTGAGCACCCATCAATATCCGTTGTGTTGGCTAACAGATATTGACTGTCAGAAAGCCCGCAAGGGACATGTTCACGGTTATGTGATAAGCAGCATCCCCTGACTCGCTTCTCTTTAGCACTAGGGAACAACTAAACAATCATTGCATAGAAACACCAGATTAGCCATCAGCACACAGGGCCTGATGCCCATCACTGAAGATCTTGGCTGACATGCCAGGCCTCTTGCATCCGCCCTCCTGCTAGCGCCAGGCCTTCTAGGCAATTTTAATCCCTTTCGAACAATCTTGTAACCCATCAATATCAGGAAAACAACATTACTGTTTAATTCACGGGGCGTTTCTGCATGGGCTGTCATCAGTTTATGCTGCCTAGTGCAGTGCACGAGCCACAATCTTATATTATCATACCCAGCTGCCGTTCACCGACTTTAGATCTATCATTGATAAAGCCAGTAAAAAATCGTGTTCTGAAGTTCTGATTTTTATTTACAAATACGGTTCACACAGATTTACAGATTCCGTCCTATAATTTACACAGAAAACCAGCCAGTGGTAGCGTGCCTGCTCAAAGTCCATTCACATAATATCTATGAACATTAACTACTTATGCAAATCAGGGCTGCTTTAATCTATTTCGGGTGAATGCTTTCATTTTACCAATGGGGCCTGTTTTTATGCTTAGAATCTATGGGTGCACTTTACTATTGGTTGGCAAGCAAGCCTGTTTTTTTTACCCGATTCCAGATGCCATTTCAATGAGGACAGGAAAACATGTTTGTGGTTTTTTGCTTGGTCCCAGCCACCACTTTAGTATGACTAAGAAATAGTGTCTGGTCTTCTTTGTCTGGTCCATGGGCCATCTTAGTGCAGGTTTCTGAGAACATCTGTCTTCTTGCAGCATTTCCTTTATTCTTGCTATAATTTCTGCTGTCACAGAGGTGCAGACTCCATTATTAGGGCTGGCGTTAGCCAAAAACTTTTGATGCAACTAAAATGATGGCATTAATAAACGTACTTGTAGGGTATTTCAGCAGGGCTGGACTGGTCGTAGCGGGCACCGGGCAATCCCCCGGTGCGCCGCATGGGTGGGGGCCGGTTTTGGGCCTTTTTTGTTTAACAGGGCCGTTTTTGCAGCATAGCTGCAAAATCAGCCCTCTAAGAAAGTGGGCCGAAAACCGGCCCTGGCAAAGAGCTCAGCGGCACCCCCAACCAGGGGGGTGGGGCGGCCGAGCACTTTGCCAGGGCCGGTTTTGGTTCCCAGTCCGGCCCTGTCTTTCAGCCACCTCTCTTCATCCATTGGTCTGTTCTTGAATCATTCACATCTTTCTTTACTCAACAACAGCATATTCAGGGCCACTGGAATTATGCAGCACGGGAGGTCCAAATTATGTGGCAAAGTGGACTAAATTATGTGTCAAGAAAAGGCAAATTATGCAGCTTAATGCAGCACATTTTTCGATAGAATTACTTACTTATTTTGTCATTTTGACACAGGTTAACACCCTCTGGCCTATAGTTTAAATCCATTAGTATTGGTTTAATGTTCAAATACCAAATAAGCAACAGAAAGGGGTCCGGTCAAGTTTTGCAAAGGGCCTTCCGGAGTGTGTTTCAAGCGTTACTCTGTTTTGTAAGTTTTGATCCATTTGAGCTAGAAACAAAATATCTTCATTAAGATCTGCAATTTAAGCAGCAGATTGTGGACTATGTGGCTAATGCTGCGAATCCTTAATTATGTGGAAAACCGCGTGGCAGCAAAATTATACAAATCCAGTGGCTCTCAGCATACTACATGGGACAGTGGGTCAGCCATTGGTTAACTTCACAGTGAGTGATGTATTCTACCCTTTCACAAGAAGCACGTCCACACTCAAAGTAGTTCCATTGACTGTCAGGGAGTACTGTGGCAAAGTGTGCTTTTTGAGACCAAAACTATTTTTGCGCAGGTCATGTTTTTTTAGATTCATGAGGGCCCAACATCTTCTGCAACTATACAAGTTTGCAAAAAAAATGACAAAAAACAAGCATTGACAATGCTAAAAACCTGGCAGCCTAAATCAGACCTATTCTGCTTGCCAATGTTTGTTTCTTTTTCTTGTAGTCACACTATTGCGCCTTCTCACCATTTAAACAGGTCAGTGGGATTTTCTTCCTTGCAGATTTCAACATCATGCCTTTTGAAAAACGACCACATTAGTAAAGCAATAAATATGAATCATAAATGTATAGTTGTATTACACGTACCCAGCCTATCAAAGCACTTATGACGGGTTTAAATATGACAGTAAGAACATTTAAGAAGGCAATGAAGATATTTCCACAGCACTCCCAATGTGCAGATCAATTACTCAAGCCTGGGTCTGTGAAGTAATGTTCAATCAAAAATGGAACGTGACATGAAAGTTGTTAATGTGGTTAGCAGTTAGTGTTGAAGTAACACAGCACGGGAGGCAACGAGGTCTTGCAGCTAATCTAGTGACCATGGAACCTGGCGACCTGGGTTCTAATCCGGGCTTCACCACTAATCCCAGCTCCAGCATCTCACTGAAAGTACTGTGATTCCAGGCAAATCAATTGATCTTCCTGTGCCTAAGTTTATAAATATGTGTGAATTGTAATACAATTACACATTTATGAAATGTAATGTCATTGATTCATTTAAAGGTGTAAAATCCCATTAATGTGCAGAGGCTTGTAGCAAACTCCAACGCCTTAATTTACGTACAGCACACAGCTAGGTTTGTGCCATATAAATCCACAAAAGCGCATGTCGCTGCCCTACCAGAAGTGGACAGGTATGCTAGGAAAACAGATGTCATGAAAAGAAAGGCCTGCATCCCTGGTGGGAAGTCAGCAGCTTACAGTGTGTCCGCCTCCTCCCCAGAGGCACCCGTGTTTCACAAAATCAGAAGCTACTCTTTCAGGCCGGTCTAAAACTGTATATCTTTAAAAATGTCATTCCATGTAACCAAGTTTTTTTTCTTCTATGATCTGATCTACAGATTTGTCTGAACAAAAAAATCTGGAAGGGTTGTGCTAACCTAATTAACACATCGCCTGCTCGCTTCTAAAAACAGCTCGCTGCCTTCCCGCAGCAGAATGGTTGCAAAGCGTCCAACTCCTCAGCAGTTTAGAGTAGGGAAGTGGGGCGCGTGCTCTCTGAGTCCCGGGGGACCGGAACACTCGCTGCTTAGCACATTTACCCTAGCTGCGAGGCCTGTACCTGTAAATCGAGTGCATCTGGTATTGTCAGCGTTACAACAAACAAATGATGGACGGAATGCTGACAATGCAGACATTCTCCCCCAGTCAAGAGCTCTGGGTTAAATCCATCGTTTTTTTGCCCACTACGCCACCCCAGTTTAGACATGGCCATATGCAAATCAGTCTTGACCCTGTGCCTCATGGGAACAGTCCAGCCTGAACTGCCAAGCCATGTCTTCCCTGGACCGGAATGAAGCATCCTAGGACCGGTTTCTGGCTATCAGCCGTCATCAGCCAGGATAGCTTGACTCCAGTGGCGTAGTGAGCACGGGTCCCACATCTGGGAATACCCATCCCACTTAGGGCGAAAAGCGTTACAACAAACAAATGATGGACGGAATGCTGACAATGCAGACATTCTCCCCCAGTCAAGAGATCTGGGTTAAATCCATCGTTCTTTTGCCCACTACGCCACCCCAGTTTAGACATGGCCATATGCAAATCAGTCTTGACCCTGTGCCTCATGGGAACAGTCCAGCCCGAACTGCCAAGCCATGTCTTCCCTGGACCGGAATGAAGCATCCTAGGACCGGTTTCTGGCTATCAGCCGTCATCAGCCAGGATAGCTTGACTCCAGTGGCGTAGTGAGCACGGGTCCCACGTCTGGGAATACCCATCCCACTTAGGGCGAAAAGCGTTACAACAAACAAATGATGGACGGAATGCTGACAATGCAGACATTCTCCCCCAGTCAAGAGATCTGGGTTAAATCCATCGTTCTTTTGCCCACTACGCCACCCCAGTTTAGACATGGCCATATGCAAATCAGTCTTGACCCTGTGCCTCATGGGAACAGTCCAGCCCGAACTGCCAAGCCATGTCTTCCCTGGACCGGAATGAAGCATCCTAGGACCGGTTTCTGGCTATCAGCCGTCATCAGCCAGGATAGCTTGACTCCAGTGGCGTAGTGAGCACGGGTCCCACGTCTGGGAATACCCATCCCACTTAGGGCGAAAAGCGTTACAACAAACAAATGATGGACGGAATGCTGACAATGCAGACATTCTCCCCCAGTCAAGAGATCTGGGTTAAATCCATCGTTCTTTTGCCCACTACGCCACCCCAGTTTAGACATGGCCATATGCAAATCAGTCTTGACCCTGTGCCTCATGGGAACAGTCCAGCCCGAACTGCCAAGCCATGTCTTCCCTGGAACGGAATGAAGCATCCTAGGACCGGTTTCTGGCTATCAGCCGTCATCAGCCAGGATAGCTTGACTCCAGTGGCGTAGTGAGCACGGGTCCCACGTCTGGGAATACCCATCCCACTTAGGGCGAAAAGCGTTACAACAAACAAATGATGGACGGAATGCTGACAATGCAGACATTCTCCCCCAGTCAAGAGATCTGGGTTAAATCCATCGTTCTTTTGCCCACTACGCCACCCCAGTTTAGACATGGCCATATGCAAATCAGTCTTGACCCTGTGCCTCATGGGAACAGTCCAGCCCGAACTGCCAAGCCATGTCTTCCCTGGACCGGAATGAAGCATCCTAGGACCGGTTTCTGGCTATCAGCCGTCATCAGCCAGGATAGCTTGACTCCAGTGGCGTAGTGAGCACGGGTCCCACGTCTGGGAATACCCATCCCACTTAGGGCGAAAAGCGTTACAACAAACAAATGATGGACGGAATGCTGACAATGCAGACATTCTCCCCCAGTCAAGAGATCTGGGTTAAATCCATCGTTCTTTTGCCCACTACGCCACCCCAGTTTAGACATGGCCATATGCAAATCAGTCTTGACCCTGTGCCTCATGGGAACAGTCCAGCCCGAACTGCCAAGCCATGTCTTCCCTGGAACGGAATGAAGCATCCTAGGACCGGTTTCTGGCTATCAGCCGTCATCAGCCAGGATAGCTTGACTCCAGTGGCGTAGTGAGCACGGGTCCCACGTCTGGGAATACCCATCCCACTTAGGGCGAAAAGCGTTACAACAAACAAATGATGGACGGAATGCTGACAATGCAGACATTCTCCCCCAGTCAAGAGATCTGGGTTAAATCCATCGTTCTTTTGCCCACTACGCCACCCCAGTTTAGACATGGCCATATGCAAATCAGTCTTGACCCTGTGCCTCATGGGAACAGTCCAGCCCGAACTGCCAAGCCATGTCTTCCCTGGACCGGAATGAAGCATCCTAGGACCGGTTTCTGGCTATCAGCCGTCATCAGCCAGGATAGCTTGACTCCAGTGGCGTAGTGAGCACGGGTCCCACGTCTGGGAATACCCATCCCACTTAGGGCGAAATGCGTTACAACAAACACTCGCTGCTCAGCACATTTACCCTAGCTGCGAGGCCTGTACCTGTAAATCGAGTGCATCTGGTATTGTCAGCAGCACAGGAAGCGGTGATCCCTACAGAGGGCCCATCTGAACCGGAAGTCTATAGATCCCTACGCAGGGCCCATCTGAACCGGAAGTCTATAGATTCCCTACACAGGGCCCATCAGAACCGGAAGTCTATCTGTAAAAACTTGTCAGTGTTTACTGACAGAAAATGAGCAAGTGCACCTGTGGCAAAGACGATGCGGTGGGTGGAATTTTTAATGGGGTGTGAAAAATTCACGTAATTATGGGAAATCTTACAAAATTACGTGAAATTATGCGTATTCACACAAAATTCAAATCCATCCTTTTATAGTATATTTTGGTTCAAAATGCGCCTGTTTTTGGTGGCTGGTGGTATTCATCAAGTTGGGAGCAGAGCACATGTTCTCCTGCCCGCCTACAAATAATCCTTCTCTGAACTATGATTGCCATCAGGGGCGGCCTTGGGCATGGGCAAGCTGGAACCAGGCCTAGGGCGCCAATATTCCCAGGGCCGCAGCAGGGAGCTGCCTGACTTAATGTTATGCAAACAGCGGCTCGTCCATCCCACTTGGTCTCAATCGGGTCCCGTTATAGACTTTGTAATCAGGCCTTAGTGTACATGACAATAATTGCTAACACCCCATCAACCCCCAGCCCTCCTCCCATATTCCTCACACCTCCTATCGTCACAATTCAACGGACCTTGCCCCCACAACAAAAATCTAATCTTCTTTTTGCCCAAAGTGCTATACACCTCAATCTGATTAAGGCCTACCCTGACTGCAATCCTACCTGTGCTGCCCGGCTACAGTGCCTGCTGATTCCTTGAAGTGCCTCCCAGGAGAAGACTCCCCGACAGCCCAAGGCAACAACAGAAGCTGCTCAGATCCACATAAATGCCCCAGTGACCTGTCACCAGACACGCGGTAAGTGACTACCTCAAAAACAAAACATATTTGGAGTGATCAACTCTGTTTGACAAACCTGCTCCCCTTCACCAACATGTGACCCTTTGTTAACCATGGTACCATTGTTTGTCATCCCTGGCATGCTCTAGCCTCATTCCTTGTCCTGAGTAGCAGCCTTGGGGTAGTAAGTGCGGCATAGCCAATCTCAACTCCGTTTGAAAGTCACATATACAATTGCTTTTCTGACATATCGGGATGTCCCACTTAATCGTGTTTTACTTTATAGAGGGTGACAACAGGCTTCCCTCTCAACCGGAGGATCCATGATGCAAGAGTTCTGCATTATGCGGTGTGTTTTTTATATGTCTACTTTACTCTATGTTTGTTTGTTTCGTCACAGGGCTCAACTGGTTTCACTATAAGTGCTCACTGGGAAGTATGATCTTATATCTTTTAACTAATTTGGTCACAAGAAGGTGTTCACAATGAGAAAAGGATACGACGTGCTCAACCATAACGGCATAAATGGTGTTTTAAAATGCACACTGCCAAATTTCTTGGCAGACTAGCTCTCCCTTTATGTATTTACAGATTTACAAGCAGTAACACCAAGTAGGTGCTGTGCATATATTTTTATATGCTTAGCACGCAGAGTGTGTGCAGCTAAAATTGTACAACAGGAATAGTATCAGGGAGTTAGATTATTGGTCCTGAAGAAAAGCCGTGGGGCATGGCGTGAAACATGATGACTTTCTAGAAAGGCAGGCACATCATTACCTATACTTTCTACCATTCCCCTTTTTACCCATACCAACCAGAGGCCTGAATAAAAAGGACTTTACCTACTAGGCAGGTATTTTTAATCTCACTTTCCACATAAGACCATGCCCTATGTAACACGTAGGTTGCAGTACGCCCTATTCCGCAGCATAACGGGATGGACCCCATGATGAGGCATGCCACCAAGGGACAACTCTGGTGGTTGAGGGCTATATAGGAAAACCTAGTGTTTTCTTTATTCTTGTGGCGGGCGCGTCCATACTAACAGTGGGGCTCTTTTTGGTTTTGATGCCTTTAATTGTTTGTCATCCCTGGCATGCTCTATCCTCATCCTGTGCGTTGAGAGCAGGCCTCAACACCAGCCCTGGACCTAGAGGTGTGTCCCCCAATCACACTAGTGGTGTCACCCAGATGACGTGGAAATGTCCCGACCTTTGCACCCTAAGCCCTCGACTATTACCATGATGTTCATTTTTTGACTATGGACATTCCAGACAATAACTATTCTTTTTTTGCCTTGGGTTTGAGTTTATCAAAAGTCTACTCTTCATCTACACAGACTTCTACTGAAACAAGAACTGCTCACCCATGATGTGCCTAATACCTTTGGGGGCAGAGTCACAGAATCCTATAGCCCTGAGAAGGCTCAACTCTACTCTATGCTCTTCAGAGAATAACCCTTGTCCCCCAGCAGTTTGAAGCTTTTGCTAATTCTTAAATAACCAAGAAGGAGCATATATTTTGGGAGTGACTCAGAAGTGAGTTCACCAGAGGTACCTTTTGCCTTTCCTACAGCTAAAAGTATTTTCTACAATGTCTATTTTACATTTAAGACCAAAGGCATTACTGTGATATAATGTAAGTTTTTTTTTAATAAAGTGCTGTTTATTTTCAAGCAACAGCCCTGGCTAGACATTCATATGCATTCTGCTTGGAATACATGGGCTATTCTGTGTTTGACTCACAGCGGTACCTCCTATGCTCCAGACCTTGGCTGCTAGTCAGAGCTACTCAGGAGTGCCAAGGAAGTTTTGGGATCCCAATTTTTTGTCAGGATCCAAGTCCCCGGTACCCCGATCATCAGAAAACTCATCTGATCTCTGCCACTATTGGATGGCCACTTCTACAGCAGGATCAGGCAGCATTAGAAGCTCAAACATATCTAAACTTCACACTCACAAAGTACAGCTGGACAATTCAAAATGAAGCCCCTAAAAATATCCTTGTTCGGGGACTCCAGTGTGGGTGGTAACACCCGGATACGGACTCCTCAGACTTTACCGTGAGTCTGGAGCCGTTGATGCCGTCCAGAGGGAAGGCCTTGGGGCTTGTCCCTGCCAGGACCGAGACCTACTTCATCCGACTCTCAGTTCCTGGGCTTGTTGCCTTTAGACCGTGTCTATTCCAAGCAGCCTACCAATGCACCGAACGAACAGACAGGACGAGAGGGAGTGAAGGTGGAAGAGGGAGGGACGACAGGCAAAGCTAGAGGCAGTGAGAGCGAGCGAATGCCTGGGGGCTGGAGGTTCATATAAAAAGGGAGAGAGAGAGTGAGAGAGAGTGGTTGTTGAAGAATAAGCGGTGGGGGAGAGAGTGACTCAGAGAGACACAAACCCAGGGAGATTGTGAGAGAAAATGAAAGAAAGGAGAAGGGAATGGGATGAAGCAAGCAAGTAGAAGGAAAGGAGCGAGAAAGGATGAGCCAGGCAGAGAGCGAGCGACAGAGAGAGTCAATGAGAGAGGAAGAGAGAATTTGAGAAAGTTAAAAAGGGAAAAAGCTAAGTGGGAAAGAGATAACGAGAAAGACAGATAGAGCTCGAAGCTTTGTTTTTGCTAAACTATTTTTCATCTATGTAAACTTACAACAATGGCTTACACCGATTGTATGTACGATGTTTACAGAAGTGCTGCCTATGAGTGTTTTGGACTGGGGGCGTGGCTAGCGCCCGCGAGCAATGGCGGCTTCCTCGTAGCTCTCCCGGGCAACGCGGTGAGGAGTGACCGCGACGAACCTCCCGGCGTCTATTCAGCATGAAGAAACTACGAATTATGCCTTCGGAAAGGCTGAGGCACGGCTGAGCTGTCTTTGCGACCTCATAATTGCCTGCAGTTGGTTCTTATCTTCGTCGAAGGTCATGAAGTGATTTCGCTCGCAGCGTCCGCCATTTTATCACAGCGCTGACGGAGCTTCGTTTTTCAGCGCGAAGATGCCTCAGGTACTGAACTTCTCGCTCAAATGGAAGTAGTGACTTTTTTTTTTTTTTTTCTTTTTCCATCTTGATAGCCTGTTGTACACCTTGCTGAGCCCTCTTCACTTCTGGGAGAGGTTTTGGCTCTATTTGGAGCCCTTTCCATGCAACTTGGAGCTTTGTTCCTTATGGCTCGCCCCTTTTCTTCATAAATTCGCTACATTTTGTGTGAGCATTATTTTGATGACTTTTTTGTTCTCTACTATACCGGATATGGCCAGGTCCTATGCAACATGTTTATATATGTGGAGTTCAATGTACCTGTGACCGCCATTTCGCTGATGCTTCTGATTGCGCCCCACTCTTCGCAGCCTTGCAGTGGTATAGAGTTTTTAACGAAGCTCTTTGTGGATTATTGCTCCATTTAGCCCTGGCTCTTTCAACTTGATTGCCACAGTACTGATTTCTTCACGCTTTTGGATGTCGCTGTCTCTTTTTGCTGCAGTCCTTTTTTCCTCATTTTGTCATTCTTATTTTTATTTTTACTATTCCATCTATGGGCAGATTATCTAAGGAGTTACGCAAGCCTTCCCCAACTCCACGTAAATTTCTTCTTCAAACGGGGTCTAGATATAGGTGTCTGGAGATGGATGACTCCTCCGACCCCTCGGCTAAAGGTTCTCCTTCTGCCTCAGCTCCGCATTCTAGTGGCGTCATTAAGGCTTCCACCAAAAGACTAAAAAAGGACCCTCCTTCTCCTCCCAAACAAACTTCATCAGTAACTATGGATATCCTTTTGGAAGAAATTAAGTCCTTGCGCCCTTTTATTGAAGACACAAAAACCACTCTTGAGGAAACTAAATCCACTCTACAGATGCTCTCCGACAAGTGGTCAAATGTTGATGGTCGTGTAACCCTTTTAGAACACCAAGTAGATACTCTTGCTTCCTCTGTTGCCAAGGTTGATCCATTATGTGTTCAAGTGTCTACACTCCACAAGCAAATTGAGAACTTGGAAAACAGAAGTAGGAGAAATAATCTCCGCATTTATGGCCTGGCGGAAAATTCAGAGGGATCTGATGCCTTAGCATTTTTTAAATCCTTCCTACCGAAGATTCTCCAGCTACCGGATACCACCTGTCTTAACATACAAAGAGCTCATCGTCTGGGTCCTGCTCCCACTGGTTTTTCTACCACTCAAGCAAAAAAGCCGAGAGGTGTTATACTCTATTTTTTGGAATACACCGATTTACTCACCGTCCTGTCTGCTGCCAGGGCACTTCCTCGTCTCACTTGGTCTGGTAATCGGCTTTTTTTCTCACAGGATTATGCAAAATCCACTGCAGATCGCCGTAAGGACTTTCTCTCACTTAGACCACAGCTCCGGTCTATGGGAGCGAGATATGGTCTTTTTCACCCATGCCTCTTCAAGGTGACTTTCAATAACAAGACTACTACTTATGATGACCCGCTGAAACTGAAGAGCTTTCTCTACTCTCACAACGCTACCAGTATGGATACTGCTGCTTCATCTAGTTCTTAATTTTTGATTGCATTTACCTGTTTCGTGTTATTGCCTCTGCACTTTGTTCCTGATTGACCTTTCATGATTGTTGCGTTTACACAGTTTTTCCAATTGCTTATCTCTTTGTCAATTGTATATCTTCTCTGTATTTAACATTTATTCTTTTTTCCCCTTCGTATAGATTTCTTCCTTCATATCACCATTCGCCTTCATGCCCCTGGAGTTCGTTGCGTCTGTCCTCCCTCCCCGCCTTCCCTTGGGAGCCTAAGACTCGTCGTTGTTCTATGTGGCCTCCACCCTCCTCTCGTCCTGTTTGTTCTCGATATTATGTAAGTTCATTAATCTTCCTCTTTTGTTTTATTGTTCTCTCCTTTGTCTGTCTTTCTTCTTTATGCTCTTTAGGTCTTTTTTTCTTCTTGTTCCAGTCCTTTCATTTTTCTTCGCTCTTGCTCTTGCTTATGCTACTGCCCCTTGCTTTTATTTCCTCTCTTTTTCCTCATCATGAAACTGGTTTTCACTGTATGACTCATTGCGTAAATATTTTTCTTTATCTTTGCTGTCTCCTATTAACATACACATATGCTTTTAATATCCTTTTTATTTTTTGTTTATTTTTACGCTTCTCCTTGTTTACTATATTGTTATGTTCTTTTATCATTGATCAATGCCTTTGAAAATATTGTCTTGGAATGTCAGAGGTTTACATTCGCCAATTAAAAGACAGAGAGTGTTATCCCATTTGGCCAAACTTAATGCAGATATAGCGTGTCTGCAGGAATCACATCTATCGGAAGTTGAATCTGTTAAATTAAGAAGGGGTTGGGTGGGTGAGGTATATTTTTCTCCAGGTGATGGCAAACGTAATGGTGTTTTGATTTTATTTAAAAAATCTCTTCCAATCCAGTCAGTAACGCATACCGCTGATGCTTCAGGTAGATGGGTGTTAGTTAATTTTAATCTTGATAATGTTCCTATTTCCATTTTAAATGTGTACGCACCCACTTGTGGAGACGCCTCCTTCTGGTCCTCCTTAGCCCCGCTAATCACTCAACACTATGTTGATAACTTCATTCTAGTAGGTGATTGCAACGACGTTTTTGACCCCTTTTTGGACAGGCACTCAGCTACCGCTTACATCCCTCATAAATCACAAAAAAGTTTCACTCAACT
Source organism: Triturus cristatus (assembly GCF_964204655.1). NCBI lineage: Eukaryota > Metazoa > Chordata > Amphibia > Caudata > Salamandridae > Triturus > Triturus cristatus. Next base: position 873,468,659 of record NC_140585.1, read on the forward strand.
CATTGCACAATTCAAATTTGCTGACGCCTGGAGACTCTGCAACCCCACCTCACGAGAATACTCTTTTTTCTCGCCCCCTCATCACACTCAGTCTCGACTAGATTACTTTTTTCTCTCACATCGTCTCACTCAGTCCCTTGTTTTTTCTGATATTGGCTCCATTTTAATTTCGGATCATGCTCCAGTCTCTATTACATTAGATGTATTGCAGAAGTCTACTCCCTTCAAAAAATGGCGGTTCAATAATGCTCTCCTCCTTGATGCACAATTTGTTTCTTCCTTCACATCCTTTTTTCATGAATATTTTTTGCTCAATCACACAGACGAAGTTCCATTCCCTGTAGTCTGGGATGCTTTCAAAGCGTCAGCCAGGGACTTCATTATCAATTATGTCTCTCATAAGCGGAAGAAAACCCAACACGACACTGATGTTATTCTTTCTAGGATCAAACATTTAGAGCACTTATATTATACCTCTAAATCAAAAGATCACCTAAACGACCTAATTTCTGCCAAACTTCAATTTAACAAAGATTCCACATTCAACGCCTCTAATTTTCTCTTAAAATCCAGCGCCAAGTTTTATGGTGGACAGAACAAGGCTGGTAAGCTGCTGGCTAATTATCTAAAGATCAGACATAATAAAGTTAATATTGAGTCTGTCTATGGTCGGGATGGCTTGCTAAAACATAATAATGAAGACATCTTACAAGAATTCTTACATTTTTATGAAACATTGTATTCCTCTGAAGCAACTTCGTCTGGACAATCCATTTCCCAATTTCTCTCCACCATTTCTAGTCCTTTTGATACCCCTCCAGACCTATCTTCCTTAGAATCTGATCTTACTCACAGAGATCTTCTTCAGGCTCTCCACGCTCTCAAACATGATAAAGCTCCTGGCCCAGATGGTTTTACTGTCGAGTTCTTTTCCCGTTTTTCAAATTTGCTAATCCCCAAATTGCACTTGCTTCTCTCTAACTTTCTTCTAACTGGCTCTGCCTCTTCCTCCTTCTCCGATGCTCTTATTTGTATTATCCCAAAACCGGGTAAAGATCCACAGTATTGTAAAAATTACCGCCCTATTTCTCTAGTAAACATCGACTACAAAATTTTCTCTAAGGCATTGGCACTGCGCCTAGAGTCTCTATTACCCGAGCTTTTAGGAAAAGAACAATCTGGCTTCGTTAAAGGCAGACTGTTATCGGACAACACCAGACTGTTTTTTGACATTCTCTCTAAGACTTCACATCACCCTCATTCCCTTGCAGCCATAGCTTTGGATGCGGAAAAAGCTTTTGACCGAGTTGAATGGCCCTATTTGTTTCAAACTCTGAAGTGGTTTGGTTTTGGACCAAAAATTTCTTCCTTGATTTCTTTTCTTTATTCTTGTCCTAGAGCTGCTATATCGGCTAATGGAGGTTTATCTTCTTATTTTTCATTAGGGAGAGGGGTTAGACAGGGTTGCCCACTCTCACCCTTTTTGTTTAATTTGGCCTTAGAACCCTTTCTTCTGCGAATACGTCAAAATGACAATATACATGGTTTCAGTTTTCATGATTCCAACATCAAAATGGCAGCTTATGCGGACGATGTCTTATTATTTATATCTCACCCAGTTACCTCTCTTCCAGCATTCTTAGACGAAGTTCATTCTTTCGCTCACGTATCGGGCTACAAACTAAATAAAGACAAATGCGAAATCCTACCACTCACTAAAGTGACTTTCAAGGATGACTTCTCGGCTTCAGGTTTCACTTGGAGCCCTAACTCTATTAAGTATCTAGGCCTTCATTTTCATTCCTCTCTTTCGGGTACGATCACCAAATCTATGGAAGAGTGTATACAAAAATTAACCACTCTTACTAGCAAATGGCATCCTCTCTACTTGTCATGGTGGGGACGATTAGACACAATAAAAATGATGCTCTCTCCCATTGTTTTATTCACTATATCCAACATACCTCTTGCTATTCCCTTAAAATATTTCAAGAAGATCAACTCTATTCTCTCTTCCTTCTTATGGGGTCATAAAAAATCCCGTATGTCTTTGTTTAAGTTAATGCGCTCTAAGAAGGAGGGCGGGGTGAATTTTCCAAACTTCACCTTGTACCATAAATCTTTCTTGTTACACCAAGTTTCCCATTGGATCAATGATGTCTCGTTATCATCTCCTCTCTGGTTGACCTTAGAACAGTCTTTTATTTCTCCTTTTTCATTCATGGAATACCTTATGTTCTCTCGTAGACCTCAATCTATTTCAACTCCTATTCTTAAATATACCTCCAAAATCTTTCCTTGTTTATCTGATTCAACCTTTTTTGACCAACCTATTTGGCATAATACGTCCATTTTAATCAACAACAAGCCAATTTTTTGGAAGCCTTGGAGAACACGTGGTCTTATTTGGGTGAGGCAACTATTTCACCATGCTCAGATAATTCCTTTTGATTTAGTTGCCACCTCTTTCAATCTTCCTCTCGCTTTTCGAACCAAATATTCATTGTTGTCACAAGCATTACAGCACGCCTACGAAGTCCATCTTGCTACACCTTCCTCATCAATCTCCACGTCGTCCGCTGCGCCCTCGCTGAATTCTTTACTCCATACTCAATCTAAAGCTTCAAAGATTTATGCTTTTCTTCACACTTTGTCCTACCCCCGTATTAAAACTAGTACAGAGGAACATTGGGAAAAAGATTTTGAAACCTCATGGCCCACTGTATTATGGGACAAACTGTGGTTGAAAATTCGCAGATCCTCCAGGGCAGCAAATACTACTCAAACATTATTTTTTATTTATAACCGTTTATTGTTCTCACCACTCACTCTCAACACTCACTTCCCAGATACCTCTGACAAGTGTTGGTCCTGCTCTCTACCAGGTGCAGATCTTTTCCACATGCTTTTTGATTGTCACTATGTTCTTACTTTTTGGAAGCGGGTTTGGTCTCAAATTAATACGATTTTTTCCTCCATTCACCCCTTTTCTCTATCTCATATTTTTTTAGGAAGCCTATCTCCCATCTGGGAGCATTGCACTTACAACATTAGGATAATTGATTTGCTATTGGCTGTGGCATTTCAGCAAATCACCAAAAACTGGAAGGATTTCAGCAATTTATCTTATAAGGCTTGGTGGTACGCTGTTTGCTATAACCATAGACTAGATACTACTTTTGTCCATCCCTTAACCTTAGCTGTTAAGCGAAGAGAACTATGGAGCCCAGTTACAGACTTTTTTTACTCAAGTGCTTGTACGTCTCTGTCTTTAACCCCGATACAGCAAGAAGTTTCTAAACCTCCATGATTTCCTGTTCCTTCTAAACAAGGTACTTCTTTCTCGTTCTTTCTTTTTTTCTTCAACTTTGCTACTGATTATATTGTGTATTTCATATTCCTTTTCAATATTTTATTTCATGCCAATTGCCAGTTTTTGCTTCTATTTATTCTTAATCTCGAATGTTTCATAACATAGCATATGTTATTGTGATTACTTAAAATGCTATTTATCCATTTTTGCTTATTTTGTTTTCTTGTTTTATACCTTATTATGTAATGTTTGAGCATTTCTTATTTCAATAAAACTTTTCTGAACTTAATGAGTGTTTTGGACTTTACTTTCAGTGAAGCAAGTAACTGCGACATATCCTAGTGCTTTTAGTTCACCTTTCTGCTCCTCCTTTTTTATTTTTTCTAATATTGCTAATTTTGTGTTTTGTGGGAGACGGCCTTCAGTTTAGCTTTTGCTTCAGTATGAACTGGATGTGGCTCGCATTGACAAATGGGAACCGTTACAAACACAGCTTTGGAAATGTATATGAATGTCAACTTTGAATAAAGTTAAAAAGGAGGAAGCGGATGAAATGCCTCTCAGACATACTCCCTCCCGCCCACCACCTGGATGGATCAATCTCCCCAGCTTTCCCACACTAACGTCCTGGCAGGGGCAGCGCGAGTTCCCTTGCCTGACTCTTTGCCATAGAAGGTAAGCCTGTAAGAGCCACAGCTGTAAACACCTCTGTCCAACTAAAACAAAATATTTAGATAAACGCCATCTGCAATGAGGGGCTGTGAGCGGGCAGGCGCCCTGTCGCACGAAGGAACTCCTGCAGGACAGTCTACAGAGCTGCGAACATCCAAAGGGCCCTATGGCCAGTTTCACACCATGGCACCGTCTTACCTTTTTAGACAACACCACTTTGGAGTTCCTGGTTTAACAATGGGACTGAAAAAAGAAGCAACATGCAAAAGCTCTGTTTTGAAAAGCGAGGCCTGGCTGAATGCATCACACACGACAGGGCCACTAGCAGCTCTGAATCAGAATTCATCGGCCTGTTTTTGACACTCACTACAAACGTACATAAAATGCTATTTATGTAGATCAGTGTGGCTTTCCCTGGAGCTCCCATCACCTATTAAGGCCGCCTATGGTAAAGAATGGCCATGGAAGATTAAAGCACCTTTGTGCTGTGTTTAGTTTTGACAGCATAGCTCTCAAACAAACCTATTGATAATTATTTATATATAATTTCAATCACTGGCATACTTCTTCTATTGATTATGCATCTGTATCCTTCCACCTCCACTTAAATGCTTGTATTGAACTACATGAGGGACTACTTTGCAACTATACTCATCTCTGTCTGCTTATGTGCCTGAGTGAGTTGCTTGTATGTGTTAATACTGTATCGGGTAGCACATTAAACCCAGAGCTACTGGCTTTGCTAATGCTTGTTTATTAGTAAGTATGTATAGATTCTAAGATCATCTCTTAGGAGCAGTGACTCAGGAAAGGAGCAGGAATCAGCTGGTCATCAGCGCCTTCACACATTTCATTGCACACTGGTGCTGTGCACCCAGATGGTGCCGGTGTTTATACAAATCTGCCAGTCACATGTGTATGGCTGTTTATAGCGCTACAAGGATGAAAACCGTAAATCCACAGTCAGTTCAGAGTCAGAAGAATAAAAAAACGTCATCACCCACTGAACACTCCGACCTGAATAAGAGTGGATGTTCCTAAAAGTGGCTTCAGACTGCCATGTTATCAGAGCGAGGCTGGTGTATTAGGAAAGTAGGTGCCTAACAGGGTCAGCAGTGCAGGGACAGATCCAGTCTCATGTTCGCTTCACCTTAACTACCTACCCTTTGGAAACAGGTTGTAGATATGCACAGGTACACACAGGGGCAACTACACCTTCATTCCTGCTTTCCTTCCCCAGTGTTCCCTCGCCCGCACCCTACTTCCAGAGCGTATTCTATGGCAAGGCAATCGAGAGTTGCCTAGGATACTGCAACCAGAGGGCGCCAGCGGGCTCTAACCAACGTGGGCTCCAATGCCAGAGAAGGGGCGGCAAAATGTCTCTCAGGGTGGTCTAAATCTTTGCAGGTGTCCTGCCTCCTCTTCTCTCGACTTTGCCGTGCTGGATTAAACCATGTGGAGTCCCTTAGGGAGTCGAAATTTAGCCCTGTCCCCCTCCTAAATTATCTCCTAATACGTTTTTAATGTTACCAACCAACAATTTTAATAAACCAATTTTATTACACAAAACTAAACATTAACAATTATTGTTATTCAACAAAAATTCATTGAAAAACAATTTAAGAAAGCCTGATTGTTGATTGTAATTATTTCTCAAGATCCAATCAATATTATTTGGTCCCTAAAAGAAGTGGGGCCCATAGGCCGGTGCCTACTTTGCCTATTTTGTAATCCGGAACGGCAACTCTTTTCCTTTTACCCCTCTGGTTCTAAAGAGAAGCACTATACACATCCTCCAGTATGGCATACGAATAGCCATGGGTTTGTGCTTCCCTCTCCTTTCCTCTATCTTTCTTATCCCCCTCCTTCCTTCTTATGTGTTTTCCTTCCCTGCCAACCTCCAAAGATTTGCATAAGCACTATACAAGCAGCCTGTATGACGTAACAATAGCTCTCTGGCTTCCCCTCACGCCCCCCCCTTTTTGAAGCAGATTAAGGTTGGGGGCATGCGCTCAATACAAGCAGCTGGCAGGACGTGACGTCCCAAACATTCTTAAGACTGCCTCCTCTAAGCCCTTACCCAAAGAACGTTTCACTCTACAATAAACAGAAACGTGAGATTAACAAAGTGACTCATAGACTGATGTGATGTGTGATAACCTGGACTCTAACAAGAGCCTGGTCTGGAAGGAATGGTTAAAAATATTAGGCTCACAGGTGCATCTGTGCAATGTATTTTCGAAGTTGCCAGGGAAGAAGGCAGTGAAAGCAGATGGCGTCACTAAAGCGTTTATCAAAATTATAGAATATTCAGTCATGTATATACACGAAAATTCAAAGGGAGAGGGAAAATTGCATCACATGCCTTTGAATTTGTGATGGCGTCGCAGGAAATGACGCAATACCTCACCATGCCTCACCATGAAGATTAATTGTTTTTAGAGTATGCAAAATTCACATAGTTTGCTTACACATAATTCCACGCATTTTTGAAAAAAATATGAAAAATTGCATAATTGCACGTAATTATATTATATTTTTGTCGCAAATGGTTGTGTAATTACAAAACGTGGCATAATTTCCTGTAACAAGCATAACACAAAATGCCTGAAATGATGCTGGCGTAATTTAAATTTCGCCCGGGCCTATGTTTCAAATATATTTATTACAAACGCAAGTGACAGACACCGAGTCTCTAAAGCAAGGGAAGGCGACAGGCTGACCTGCTTTTAATTAAACAAACAGAGGTTACCAAGACTCGTCTTGGGTTGTAAGCACCATCTTTTGACAGCAAATGCAACCCCTAGTGCAAAATTACTGGATGTGTAGAGGAATCCCTTGCAGTCCGGTGCTTTGACCAATTAGTTTCCCGGGTCTGATGGCTCACTGGACAAATGTGTCCACTGCAGGTATCTACGTTTCACCCCTAGTTACTATTTCAACTCCACTCAACCTTTCATCCTCCCAAGGTCGATAAAAGTCAACATCTGTTATACTGCACCTAGAAGTCCCTCAGAGGCAAAGTGCACTTTACAAATACAAACATTATGTTACCATGGCAACTCTGACTCAGAAGAATAAGTATCCAAGAAACCCCATCCTGAATGTGAAGGAGTTTAGGCTGCTTCATCTTCCCCACTATTTAAATAAATGATGTCTAGATCTGGAGCCTGCCAGCCACATTTAATCCTTGGCCTGACCTTTTGACCTGGAAAGAGGGGTCGTCCTGAGAAAGCCCTAGCCAAGGAATGGCAGATGGCAAGGTCAGAAGCCGAATGCCGAAGGTCACATCAAAATGCCAAGGGCACCGAAGGCCACAGCTTCTAGGGACTGCAAACATACACCAGGATTTGATGAATACATCTTATGTTTTTCTGACACCCATAAATGTTAGCCCTTTTGCCAGACCCCGTTTGCAAGGCTGCCGGTCAGGGAGGGACTATAGTCTTACAGGGTCGATAACCCACAACCGTGATGGCTGAGGTCACTTTCCACCGGCGCATCCTTGGGTTTGGCCTACTATGGCTCTGAACAATGGGCAAGTACACCTTTTCTGCAATTGACTCTCCGGTAGCGAGGGTCAGCGGCAAAAGCCTTCCCAGGGAGGTAATACGGGGTGCAAAAGCTCAGAACTAAACAGTCAACAGGCGCAATAATTCATTGTCCAGCTCAGTTCTTATCTTAGTAAAAAGAAAATACGTTAATAATACAGCAAAACATAATACTACAAGATCCAATGGGGCTCAGTTATGGGGTTAGATTCCAACTACAATTTGTAAGTACGTGTTTACACCCTCTTAGGCACCCTATCCGAGTTCTAGGAGATTTCTCTAGTGTCTATGGAACTTCTACTGAAATGTACATATAAGCACAGGCTAGGCACTAGTGCAGTTCACTAGATTGTCTTCACTTATGCATAGTAGCTCATACTTCAGTTCAAGTTTGTACCCAAAATCGGATTCTTTAAGTAGCAGGTAATAGTCCCGCTGCAGAACACGGTCTGTCCATCAAGTTAGTCTTTTACGTGTGAGGTCTCCTTCAGTGGCAGCTGCTGCCACTAAAACTTTGTGGGGCGGCATGGGGGCGAATAATAAAAAAATAATAAAAGAAGTTACCTGCCGCGGCCGGACGCCGCCTCAGTGCTTCTCTGCTCCTGCTGCTTTGGTGCTCCTCTCCCCACCCAATCCAGATGTTGCTCTCATGCTATTACCCAGCATGAGAAAAGCACCAGGATTGGTCTGAGTGGGCTGAAATGCCCCCCAGTTAGGGACAGGGAGCCTGTGCAAGACAGCTGGTTTGGAGAAATGTAAGTACGCATGCTCATTTGGCCGTACTGAGACGGACGGACAATCCAACATGCACACTTACATTGCACCTACCACTCCTCCTCCATGGCTGCTGCTGCTGCAGAGCATGGCCCCTCCCTAGACCCAGCAGACTCGGCCGGGTATGTGAAAAATAAAATGATGATAAAATAGTTTTATTATAATTTTTTTTTTCATTTGCTGCCTATTAGCAGTGGGGCGATGCTCCTCCGCCATAACTGAGAAGCCGCCCCTCTCATTACCTGTGGGTGAGCAGCTTGGGAGGCGTGCTCGGTGGGCAGCAGTCCTGGCAGAGGCAGCCTCCGGGCCAGGTTCGCATTGGTGCTCATTGCAAGCAGTAGTGGCCTGCAGGCTGAGATCACCAGAGTCCTTGTCTGGCATGAATGGGATGAGGATTCTACTTCCTCTGCCATGTCACCTCCTGCACTGGGTTCACTTGGAGTCGGGCATCGGCAACACCAGAACTTCGGGCTTTGCAGTGGTGCTGTACAGCATGTGGTTCCATCGCAGATGTGATTGTTGTTCGTGATCCATTTCAAGAGTAGCATTTTTCAAAGTAAGCAAGCCCTACAGATAAAATTGGAATCGTTCCTTTGCCCTTTTGCTTAATTTTGTTATAATTCAGTTTAGCTACACTATCTTTTCCATTTGTAAATGCATAATTATTTTTTCACCAGAGTCTAGCTTTGGCAGGGCGTTGAAGATTATTGTGTATGATCGCTTTGTCCTACAAAACTGAAGCAGACATTAACCACCCAACCAAGCTACCACTGGAGAGACAAGTGCGTAAAGGAAGTAACTTGGTTACCCAATTGGAGCACACTAATAGCTGGGTCTCTGGGACGCCCTGGCCAACAACATTAAAATAATGGCCACTAGCCACTGATGGAAACTAAATGCTTCCATGCTACTCATGCAGGAACAAAGATGGACGTTTTGACATCATTCACAGAACCAAATGTCCAACTTACAAATAGTAATTGGTACCTACCGGTGAAAGGATGCTGGTGTCTGGAATGAATTGTCATGGAAAGATTTTGAGTTAAATGACAGGTTGAAATGGATATTAGTGTCAAATAACATATTCTGGTTCTGGTTGAATTTTCTATTTAACCAGTAGAATGTTCACTGTTTCCAGCACTGGATACATGTCTCGTTCAATGTGGAAAAATAAATCTTTGCTGAAACCTGAGCCAGTAGAAAGTGCTTCTGACTGGTCAACTGGCGCTTCCAGGAGTGTTCATTTACAAAGCGCTGTTACAGCAGGATCATAAGCAACGCCTTTGCAGCCCAAAGATCCCTACAGAGCCTTGTCACCGAGTTATCATTAAAGCTGCAGTCACTTTAACCTCATTTTAGGTGTTTCTTCCTGAGAGGACTGCCCAAGAAACTCGAACACTTGTACTAACCCTGTACTTTATTTGTATGAAAGTCAAAGCATGAAGGCAGATGGAGCTCAGGATCAAAGCACATTGCTGAATCTTGGCCCCATGATCTCAGAGCTGGGCATCTACAACAGTCTATGACAAGCTCCTTCCTTTCGATTTAGGTCCCCATTAATGCAGACACAAAGGCCAGATGCTCAGCGTGCACCAATGATGCAGGGCTCTGTGATTGGCTGGAAGCCTCCCTTCCTTGCAGAAGACATACAATGGCAACCTTGAGAGGCTATTGTAGTCACAAAGTGTGGGCCTTTAATGGAAATTATCCAATACAATGCGTACCTCAAATGGAGACCTGTGCGAGGCCTGCAGTGGGCTATGGGAGTTAGCCGAGGCTTGTATCTATAGTAAGTATTCGTAGACCTAATTGGCATAACGACCCAATGGCCTCTACCCATGCCAACCCCGATGCAACTCAGTCTGCGCCATGTTAAGCAAACACCAGAGGCTGCAGCGAGACACCAACAGATGCAAATTAATTAATGTGCAGTGTTGGAATTAGCGGGCAGAGGAACGATAAGCAGGTGTCAATGTACCGTCACCTGAGCCATCGTTCATCACTCTGTCAGTGGGTCATGAAGCCACCGCCAGATGGCAGGGCATCAGAGTTGAACGTCACTGCATCATCTAACCACAGCAACAGAGCAGAGAAGCTGGCGGCCATTGATGACAGCTCCACAGAACCGAAGCCAAGAGGCAGAACACACTGCTTGACGGCTAGTGGTTCCCCAGGCACACCCTCTGTTCTTTTCTCACTATAAGAAGGGGTTCACTTAAAGAGAAACACATCCCTTTGTCATTGTCATCTTTCCAATGCTTCAGACACCTGGTAGAGGAAGATACCGCTGGCGGCAATATCTACCCTGTGTGTCGCTACTCCTTTACCCACTATGGGCTGCTCAGTGTGACCGCTGATATTTTAAGAGCGAGTATGCCGGACCCTTTGCTAGGCCCAGAAGCTGAGTATTTTTGCTCTTTATCAACAACAGTTTATGTTCAATTTGACAATGTATGCTTTCAATAAACCTTATTCATTAAATTTAAAGGCTATATAGGAGGAGTCAAATGTCATGTGATGTCATTTCCTGTGATGCCAGTGGACTCGCAATGTTTATGATATCACTTCCAGGTGAACGTCTCTAATGGTTCGATAAGAGACTGTGATGTGGCAACAGGGAGATGGTGTCAATGGGCAGGGGAGCTCTCTTCTGACCATCAAGAGATTCTGCTTCAGTTGGCATCGCATGCCCAAATCACGGTATTTATTTTAAGGGTTAAATATAGCGCGAACTAGACCTAAGAAACCGGGTATTAGAGTGCTTTACATGAGCACCAGTTTCGTTACAGATGGACACGTTCATTTTTGTTAGGCACGGGGAGATTACGTGATTTGCCCAGAATCACAGGATGTTGAGCGTTGTCGCTGAGACTCGAACCCGGTTCCCCAGCTTCGAGGTTGACCGCTCTAGCCGTAATGCTACATCCTCTCCCATATACCAGAACCATCTGAGTGCAGATCGGGCATCACCCATTACCATCACACGCCTCAGAGAAGATCTGATATGTGCTCGGAGTCTACTCAGTACTTGCACTCCCAGCAGAGAACGAGGAGAGGAAGAGCCATTTTGAACCGATGAGAGGGCTTTGTGGGTAAATATTTGAGTGTGGCTTAAGTAAATATGAAAGACAGACAGAGCAACAAGGAAGACAGATGTTACCAGAGCTAAGATTCATGTTAATCAAAGTCACCCCGTAGCACACGTTGCTAACCTCTGACTTTGAAACTTGATGGGAACCTATGTGTAGTAAAAGATCTTTAGCAAACCCAAGCTAAGTGAAGAAACTGGCCGATACCACATCCAGTATGCAAGTGTGTGCTTCACCGAGCAAGGGCTGGGCCTGCAATCTCACCAGCGCTCTTCACAGGCCACTAACATCTCTGCTTTGGTACCAGCCCTTCTGAATCTGTGGATGGCCCCGGACATGGCCCGGGGAGATACAGAAGAATATTGTGAGGCCCTGGGCTGAGCTCAGAAAGAATAAAAGAGACGTGATACTATAAACATCTTTATCGCAGTCTGTTCCAGCTTAAAGATGAGATCAGTTTCCATGATTCCGACTATTCAGTCATACCAAACGAAAAGTTCCAGCAGGGAGAAAATATGCAGTGCGCAAGGATGTACATGTTAACCGAAATGTGCTATATGTGCGCAGTAAACCACGCCTCCCAGACCTTCCCCCCCCCCACCAAGCTGCCCCGTCGTCTTCTCAGCACCTGCACGGTCCTCCATGTTGTCTCCGGAATGTCCCAGTAATCGATGCCTGGAGTATTGATGGCCTTCCCTGACAGACGAATGGACGGCCAAGAACACGTCAGAGCCATTTTCTTTATTAGCCGTGTTCGTGTGTGTGTCCATTGATCGTGGGCACTAAATTTCCTCTGGGGCTGCCGGAACTTTGGGACAACAAAAATCCATGCCAGTGCAAAGGACACGCCAGCCCCAGACTCCCCGGTGGATTCCGGGGGCTGTTTTACAGAGAGGCGTCAATAGGGCTGCGTCACTTTCTCTCATTATTTCTGGCTCCGGCCATATATTTAGTTCGGTCCATGGTCGTGCCTTTCCCCTGCAGACAAGACGGATGTCAGCTCTGGGCACACTCCATCAACGGACTGAGTGTGATGTGAGGGCCCAGAACACAGCCCTGCTCGACGCTCTCACCCTCATTGGGGAAACATTCAGCATAATGAACTGCATAATGAACTGCAATATTTAAGCGTTCAAGGGGATGTCAGACGTAATTCCACACGCGTTTTATGGTGATTGAAGTGGAATTATGATGTTGTCTGCCATGTGGATGCACCGTGCAGAGAACGGATGCGGGGCAGAGAGTGTAGAGCCGGGAGGGCTGCCACACACTGCTGCTCCCTAGACGCACACACCAAGCAATGGAGGGAGAGGAGGAGAGTGAGGGATACCTAGAGACAAACGCAAGGATACACACGAATCACGGATGAGAGTTTGAGGTCACACCCTGGAGGCGGCTGGATGCTGTAAACAGGCCAAGAAAATGGATGGATGGATGGATTTGTTGCTGGTGGTTATTTTCGCTAGCTTCTCCCATGCAGTGCTTGTGCCATGAAGCCCTCGGGTGTCCAAAAGCTCGATAAATTCTTCAGTCACTCACCAGTACCACAAAAAAAAGTGCTTTAACACCCATCAGGGGTAACAAGCTCTATATAAATGCAAACCTTTTTCCCTCTTCTAAACCTCGGCTATCCTTCTGAATCCAAATAACTGACTAACCTATCCACCACTCAAATTACTTTCAGATTTCACTATACTAACTCAATCAATCAATCATTTGTAAAGCGCACTACATACCCGCGAGGGTCTCAAGGCGCTGGGGGGGGGGGGGGGCACTACTGAGCGAACAGCCAGCTCTTGAGTATCCTCCTGAAGGTCAGCAGGTCTTGGGTCTGTCGTAGTCTCAGTGGGAGGGGGTTCCATGTCTTGGCGGTGAGGTGGGAGAAGGATCTCCCGCCGGTGGTTGTTCTTCGGATGCGCGGGACGGTGGCGAGTGAGAGGTCGGCGGAGCGTAGCTGGCGGTTGGGGATGTAGAAGGAGAGCCGTCTGTTGAGGTAGGCTGGGCCGGTCTTGTGGAGTGCCTTGTGTGCGTGGATGAGGAGCTTGAAGGATATCCTCTTGCTGACGGGGAGCCAGTGCAGGTTTCTCAAGTGAGGGGTGATGTGGCCGTGTCGTGGTATGTCGAGGATCAGTCGTGCCGAGGTGTTTTGGATGCGTTGTAGTCGTTTGATGAGGTTGGTCGGGGCTCCCGCGTAGAGGGTGTTTCCGTAGTCCAGTCTGCTGCTGACGAGGGCCTGGGTGACTGTCTTTCTTGTATCTGTCGGTATCCAACTCAACACTAATCCTTTATGGGTTCCGGAGTAGCGTGCTACTCACTGAAAAAGCGTTTTGGTAGTAAGCACTATATAAATACAACTATAATATAATACAATACTAGTCTGCCTTCAGCATCTTGGATAACTTTAGGCAGGACTTCAGAAGAACAAGGAGTATGAAGCGAGGGCAGTCGCGCCAGCAGTTGAATGCTCTACCCATCACTGATTAGATATCTTCCAGAGGTGAGGGAAAGAGGTCAGTAGAGCCCTAGGGATGCAGGATGATGGGTCATAGGGTAAAAGGAGGGGCGTAGTGAGTGAAAAATGAGACTCTCCTGTGAGGGAGTAAGGAATCTCAAACCCAACCCCTCTGACATGACATGACAGGAAGGGCTGTGCGAAGACACGATCCTGACAGCTCTCAACTTTGCGTATTTTGTTTAAAAGGTTTGCTAGCTGTCAAAGTTCAAAGAAAAGGCGGGAAGAAAGGACACGTGCTACGGCAGGAAATGCTACACTGCTGCACAGGGCCGGGAGGGCAGCCACCTACAATGTTTAAGTCCAACTCTAGCCAAGTCCTTTTGTTTTTCTCTCAAAAATGTAAAAAGGCACACACATACAAACACACACATATACATACATACATACACACATACATGCAGACATACACACATATACATATAGACATAGACATACACACACGTATACATACATACATACACACATATACATGCAGACATACACACACATACATGCATACACATACATATATACACACATATACATACAGATATACACACACACACACGTATACATACATACATACAGGGGCTTTTAGTCGGCCCTTCCTTCCATTGCTGTGCTGTGGTGTAAATCGCCTTGTGCCAAGCGATCATGATAAAGGGCTGCACTAACTGCATTCCTCTCCCACCATTTGTCGTCTCCCCTGCCCTTTGTCTTCTGGCACTGCAGGAGCTCATGGGATAAGGCAGACACTGCAGACACGTGTACCTGTCACGTTAGACTAACTGCAGGGCCAATTTACCGTACATCCTTCTGAGGTTGTCACATGGAGCAACACTGACTTGTGTAATAGGAACTTCTGTTGTTTACATGGCTGTAAAACTGTAAAATCTAAGATAGCAAGCGCATCATAAAAAAACATCATCCCATAATCAGTGACTGCGAAAAGTATTTCCGTTTAAATTCATCCTATGTACATTTTTCTGTTGCAAATCTGGCGCGGGACCAGCCTTCTTGTATCTACAATGAACGGTACTACCAATCGAGGGCAAAGCCGGGCTGGGCGTCCTCTAGCGAGCCATCAGCCCTGGTACCTGCTTACACCTAAAAGCAGCAACGGTGGCCTCCATGTTGGGCCTCGCTGCGGGGCCGTGACGCTGTTCGTGTCCTAAAACAGCGCCCGGAGCGTGGAGGCGCAGACCAGCCAACGTGCACAGTGCCACAGTGTGACGCACGACATCAGCCGCCTTCACCCGGTGAAGAAGAGCCGATAATACACAAATTATGCGCCTCGGGCTCTGCTCAGCACTACGCCCCACCCCCTCCTCGCACACGGTGAAATGATGTTCGATGCTGGCAGGGCTGGGTTCGGGGCTCGCTAGAGATGGCGTTTTACCACGTCAGCAGCCGTGAAAGAGGCTGACTTGGAACCAGTGAGCCATCCATTCCGCTCCTTCAGGCTTCGGTGCGCCTACGAGGAACAGGGAGGGTGACAGACCGTGAATGACCCGCATTCCAGGGGTCAGCGCCTTGATGGGCGGGCTAGGGAGGCCTTGAGGCGCTCTGGCACGCTTTCCATCAGGGTTCCAGTCCTCACCCTGCCAGGGCTGAGAATATTTACAGCCCCTCTACGATGAAGAATGCTCATGCCGCTGGCGGCCATTAAGAGAAAAGACGTATATTTCGTAGGGCAGGCTGAAGAATGATGGTGAGGGGTGGCCAGGGCACCCTGTCAGAGTTCAGAGGGGACCATGTGCAAACACCAGGTGACTAGCTGTGCTTTCAATATGGCCTACTGTTAGGCGCTTCAAAATTAAGAGTACCCAAGCACACGCAGAAATATGGTTACAAAAATTGTTATGTAATTTAGGCATGCAACACAATAAACAAGTCTTCGTTTCTTTCTTGTGTATTCCTTCAATTTAATATTCTCGTTTTCATACTCGAATTCGGAGCCAGACGCGAGGGGGTAGCGTCACATCTCAGATACGTTCTCTTCGACCCAGAGATGGGGTTTGAACTAAAAAGTACCGAATACAACCTGTAATTGGAAGTCCATACCTTACAAGGGCCTGCCCCCCCACGTCGTATGAATGTATGACTTGGAATTATTGTCATACTTGATATATTCTTTACAAGACAGTGTTCAGCCGTGAACAAGTCGCATGTACAATATTACTAGAGGCGACGAAACACGTGTTGGCTTGGGAACCACTGTGAAGACTGTGAAACCACTATGAAAACGAGAATATTAAATTGAAGGAATACACAAGAAAGAAACGAAGACTTGTTTATTGTGTTACATGCCTAAATTACATAACAATTTTTGTAACCATATTTCTGCGTGTGCTTTGGTACTCTTAATTTTGACTTTGTGTTGCTTTTGCCACAATTACTTAGGGAGGCTAGTGGTTCTCTCCAACCCCTTAGCACCGTAACTAATTTGAACTCCACAGATACCGGGTGTACTCACTATGCGCCTATTATCTATTAACAATACCACTGCTAGAACGTAAACTGTTAGGCGCTTCAGCTTGGTAGCGACCGGGCTAGGGATCGCCATATGGCGTAAATCCCATGAGGGAGCACCCTCCAATCTAGACCCCCGCCCATCGGCAGGGACCCAGGGCACCGACGCTGCAGAGCACCCCACGACGATCCTTTACAGGCGGGTGATGGCTGGGATCTAGGTATTGCCGCGACCAGGTGAGCCCCGCTTTTAATCTGGAGATGACTGGTTGAGAGGCGTCCCGCTGCATCCTCGCTCCTGACTACCAGGTGGCCGATGTTGCTCTGATCGGTCCCCGCTGCACCAGCGCCGAGTACCACGTCGGACTGGGGGACCGCTGTGGCTGGGAAGAAAGAGGCGGCAGCCTTCCCTGTATAGAGCCCGTAACCCCCGCGCTCTCAGATGACCAGCAGCCTCCCTCGCTCTGCCGCCGTTGCACTTGTCGTAGGCGAGCGGTGAATGGAGTGTCGAGACTACCACGAAGGGGGGAGGGTGTCGACAGCACCCCCTGCGGCGAGCCCACTTGCATTAAAATAATCCCACAACTCACCTCACAGTTCTGGACTGCCTCCCGCTACTTAACTCCACTGCCATGGGTTCCATCCTGTCCATGCGCCTAGGGGGCCTGAACTGTGCAGGCGAGTGCAGCGGCGACTCCCTGGTGCTTTTAGGGAGTTTGCACGGCTAACTGGCTCCTTGTGTCGCTTAGTACTCGCCCAGGGCAGTATGGGAGCGGCCAGTGAATGGAGAGGAGTGCCCCGGTTTAAATAGTATATAGTATGGCCATATTGGAGGTGAGGAGACCTTCACTGCATACCTCTGCGATTCAGCTTCACCCAGCCTGCGATGTTCAACCAATGCCGGGGGACAACCGGGAAGGTTGTTAGGCAGCAGTGCTTAATTTGTAAAATATTAATTGCAAGGGCTCGACCAGGAGGCCACTGCAGCTTGCACCACCCATCGCCACTGTCATCACTGCCAAAACAACTACTAATCATCTCTCTTGCACGTAAATCCAACAGTTCAGATTATTCCAGGTCCCCAAAGCTAAAGGAAAGGCTGGGGAGGCAGGTATTAGCAATTTTAATGTATATTGTATTCCTAAACTACTGTTGTTCTGCTCATCTCTAAATTAGATGAGCAGCGCCACCATGTGGTGGACTGTTCTAAGTATGGTGTTGACAATTAGTTGCGGGTGCTGAGCACCGGAAACCAATTAAGTGCCGGTGCTTAGCACCGGAAAGCCCAGTCTCAAATTAAGCACTGGTTACGCCGGGGGCACGTTAACTACAGCCTGGCTTGTTTCCCCCTATGTATGTGTCAAGGACATCTGGCCATCACCAGCTCGGGGATCCCTTCAGAGCCAAGATCACCGGCCGCAAGTACAACAACATCCTAAAGGCTGGGCTGAAAGCAAGAACCCCCAAAATGGCGAGAAGATCATGCTGTGTAAATATGTCATATATATTTGTCCAACCCTAATCGATTCAACTTTCCCTAACATGTAACCTTGAGTGTTTTGCAACTTGTATATATGTAACTCTAACCACTAGTATCTGTAGTAGACTTATGTACTCACTACCATTCTTATGTGAATTTAGAGTTTATCTGTTTGTATCTTTTATGTAATTCATGTACGCTGAAGTCCTTATGTAATGTAAGTGCTTCTATTGCAAAGCACTCTGACACCTTTGGGTAAAGATTGCGCTATAGAAACACATAAATAAACAAATAGCAGTCTAAGGACCCCGTTATGTATGTACAGTGTAGTACAACCTGTTGTATGCAGGGCAACGCGGAGGCAGCAGCAGGAGCCCTGGGGCCTTGAGGAATGGCATGTGCCCCCGGACAGTTTGCAGATAGTCCCCAGCAAGGAGTGGCTATTGAAAGACATGCGCATGTGCAGTTTTGGTGTCATGCAGAGGCTGAGCATAGCTGGGCTGTCTAAGCTCGTGTGAGCTCTGCTAGAAGGATGTCTCAGCTGTCCATGGCCTAAGATTGTCAGATCTGCGTGGAGCGCCCCTTCCAAGCAGATTCTCACAGCTGCTGGCCTGGTGTGCTCACTGTCGATCACCCTGGAGTGCTGGTGTAATCCAGTATCGGGTGACTACTGTATTCTTGCCTGACACAGCGAGAGCCATAAGAAGGAGAGCTGTCAATAGCTGGCGAGGATTGTGATCGCTCTGTTTACACAAAAGCTGAATCCCCTGGCCAGATCTATTCAGGGTGCATCAGGTGCTGGTATAAATTTACCAAGGTCGTTCCAAATCCTTCGTGTGTGGTCCCTAAATATACACTCCTGGGTACACCCACATTTCCATTCTCAGGGTTTTATCATTTTATGCCACTCCTGCGGATTCAAGATACTATTCATTCTAGCGCTTCGCATCCCTTCCGGGAAAGGACTTTTTAAAAATGAAAATCAAGCTTGCACCAGGAGGGTGTTCACATAGCAGTAAAGGTGACAAGGGAAAAATCTCATAGATCCCCTGTCGGGTGTGAGATCTTTAGTGTAGCAGATCTATATAAATCTCTGTTCTTTACTCTGCCTTCTGGTGTCCTGGATCCGTGCTGCTGGCCCGTCTCTGCACACAGCTCTTCAGAGGCACATGAATCATTCAAGAGCCATCTTAAGGAAACAAACAACTCGCCATTACCATATTAGCGTCACTGGTCGCAAAAAGAGGAGGAGGGCTCAGCCGGGCTCGTCGACCGTGCATGGATCGCATCTGCCCCGTTACTGTAGGGTAGGTCGGCTCATACACCCATTCCACTAATTGGAAATCGGTGTCTGTATTTAAGGTTGATGAGCTGATCCACTGCCTCGGATCACTGTCCCAGACTCTTCTCCTAAAACAGCTGCCTACTTACAAGCTACAGGCCTAAATCCCAGCATGGCAGGCTCAACATTTCATCATTCTGCCTGATGTTGTGCAAATGAATGGCATGAAGTTGTACAGTTAAATATGTATGCGCCATGAGATGATTCAGGTTATGCTGTAGCGTTGTAAGCATTTTTAAAGGAAATCCTTTATTCTTTAGTTAAGGATGGATAGGAATCACAACGCGTTTTCTTTCAGGTCCTTCACATAACATATAGAAAGTTGTACAGAGTCTAGATATTAGGGTCTTGACATAGGTTCTGGATATTAGAGGAAAGCTGAACTGTGGGCAGACAGGGCTGTCCGGAAATGATGACAGTTCCCAGCAGACCAGTGCTCCTAAAAGACCAATGTGGCTGAGGCAGCATCAGCGAAATGCCTGCCTTGCCTCCTTCTCTGCCCCCCCTGTAGAATTCGAGGGACCTTCTCCGTCATTTCATCCATGCAAGCATGGAACTACAGTCCGCTCTCTACTAATACAATCCCTTTCCCACTCAGCTTCCATACACTCAAGGCTGAACACGTAGCTCCACGCTCAGGAGTTACTAGCCTCCGTCTTCTCTCAATCAGTGTCTCTTCCATCTTTTCAGCCATTTGACTCCATAAAAAAAGGATCCTGGAGCCTTCTCTGAGGCTGTCGCCAGGCAAACTACAAATGCACAGACAACAACAGCTCACGAGGACATCTGCCAGGAGCAGGCAGTATACTGGTCATTGCTCGTCTTCCGGTTTCTCGTCCTCGGTCTGCTTCCACAGACACACCGTACCCGTATTTACACTTCACATGGATGCTGGCTCGCCTTGTCTTGTAAGAGCTGGCTGCTTGGAACATCAACTCCCTTGTGGTTAATTAACATTCCAGAGAACTCCCCACAGCACCTACAGGTATGCGCCAAATGATTCAACGCACACACACAGGGAAGGGAAAGAACACGAGGGCCAAGGAAAAAGTAGGGAGGAGGTAGAAATGAAGTAAGTGAATCGGGGTGGCATGGTGCGGATAGGCTGTCGATGGAAGGACCTTTAGAGTGAGGAGAAGATTTCCGAGGAAGGAAGGTGGGAGGCATGGGAAGGATGGGTGGTGAAGGGAAGCTAGAAAGGGGAAAAAGTGAGAGAAGGTGGCTTCGGCCAGAGCCTGGACCTTGACTTTGGGCAGAGCAGACCCTCCACTTCCTCCCCAGGTCCTCTGACTCCCAGCTGCTGCTGCTGCTTCCTGCACGATGGGTAAATCGCTGACTCAGGAACAAGTCACAGTCCATATATGGAAGCAGCGCAGTCTAACATCAGCAGAACCTCATGCAGAGGCTCACGCGTGCTTTGTTATTCTTGCACTAATCCATGCCTCATGTCTCTCTACAAACTTCCTCAGAGTGTCATCTTTGCCGCTCACAAGTGGTGTGCCAGACATGGAGCCCATAAAACGGGACAATTAAAAAAATGCTGGACCCATCTTTTCCTTTTAATGCCGTTTCTGAAATGTGTTTTGAGAAATAGAGTTTGGAGGGTTGTCCTCACCTGTCATTCACTCTCTCACCACTTTTCTCACCTCACCTCTGTCCAAGAATTATTTTAATTCCCCCTCCTAAAGATGCAGCCTAATTCCTCTTCACCCCATCAGCCGCAGCACGTCCTTTAGTGAGTGAGTGTTTGTCCACACCAGCATCTTAAAACAGAAAGAAGCAATCAAGACAGGAAAGTCAAACAGGTGCGTTCCGTTTCCCTAGTTGAGTCCTCTGATGCTCGCGATTTGGCCTAGCCGATCTATTTCCTGCCAAAAATCACAAATCTCCTCCTACTCCACATCAATTCAAACTAGGTTCAAAGTATAACCTGTGTCCTTCGCCATACACAACAAGCATTTGCAATGCAATAGGTCTCGCAGTTACACGAGTTAAAGCTATTGGCATTGTAAATGACAATGCCAATAGGCATTGTTATTTGCAATGTCAATAGCTCAAACTCGCGTAAATGCGAGACGTAATGCATTGCAAATGCTTGTTTGTGTTGCTAAACACATATTTGCATTCTTCCAGGAGTGGTGCACGCCAAGGGAAATCCAGTGTTTGATTGCGTAGCCTTTTCTTCATCCTGCTAATGCCGGGGCCAGAATGACTACAGGACTCAACTTGGTTAAGCAGTTGCGAAGTCCTTCCTGGCAAATTGTGAACAACGGTTTCAATGTCATACTTTTGCATCGAAGTTATGTCCTGGCTCCTAAGACACAACTACATCAACAAACTATTAAATCAATTACAAAGCCACTTGACATAGCGTGAACGAGCTAAGAGGTTACTGCAGGAGGCTGTGAGAACAATCAAAGCAGGAGGCGGAAATGGGTGCCATTGAGTAGGAGAGGGCAGCCTCACCGCTTCAGCCTACGAAACGTGCACACATCACAAATCTGTCGCACTCCATCTCTCCTGTCTAAATTGTACTACCCACGTCACATTTCAGCTGCCAAAGTAGCTTCAAAAACTGTAATAAAAGTGCTTCATGCTGCTGGCAGAGTTTGCGCAGGCTGTGGTGTTTCCTGGGAACCTCCAGCAGTAGGTAGCGTAGACAGAACGTAACAAAACCGGTATTAGGGTTGTAGTTCCCGGAAGCACAGTAACGATTTCAGACAGCGAGAGAAATAAAGTTAAAACATACATGCTATGTGACTTTTTATTTGGAGGATGCGCATACATTTTTAGGGACAAAAGTTACAATTTCGCTGCAGCTTACTTTAAAGGATTAACGCGATACCTTGCCGCGAGAAGTTTACGATGGACCAACTTAACTTCAATTATTTACAATGTTCGTTTCAGACAGCAATTCATTGTTCCTGGAGCAATGTGGGGTGAAGGGGGTAACAGTGGACGGGAGTTATAGGGGTTGGGAGGCGGGGTGGAGGACGCAGAAGCAACACGATAGAGGGTGTGGGGACAAACGTGTAAGCAACTCTGGGAGAGGATGTGTTGTTACGGCCAGAGCTGCCGACTTTGTAAGCCTGTGATTGTGGGCAAATCCCTGTGCCCAAAAAAAAAAAAAGTTTCCTTGTGTAGCGTAACTAGTAGTCATGCAAAGCGCTCCAATACCTATGGATAGAGGCTGTGCTATGAAACTGCAACAAAAAAGAAATAATATGGGGTAGAGGGTGAGGTATGCGGAACAAACACAGAGAGCACGTGTGGCGAGAGGCATGCGGGCAAGCGCACCAGGAAGGAGGGCAGGCAACAGAGAGACTAGTATGAGGGAAGGAATAAAAACAAGGATGTGATAACAAGCAGGAAGTGGGATAAGGGAGGGGGTGGCAAATGGTGTGCATTTTCGCAGCCGCTTTGATGTTCTCAGTGGTCGCGCGGCTCACTGAGAACATCAAAGCGGCAGGCCCCCACTGTAGTTGGGGACCTGAAAGCACTGGTTTGCACTTCCAAATCCCCCTTTTACAAAAGCACTCGCGAGAGCAGCGCTAAAGCGCTGGCTCAGGCGAGACCTAATAAAAACAACTACCTTGCGAGTCCAAGATTCTCAGCGTGACAAGGGTTCAGAGACCTGGTCTCCTAACCCCACAGTCAGACAGGTGTCCAAGCCTCCATTCCTACATCCATTGTTGGATACACACCCACAGTGAGACAGGAGCCACAGACAGGCAAGAGTGTAGGCCTCCCACAATCAGACAAGAGTCAAGGCCTCCAGCCACCACAGTCGGGTAAGAATCCAAGTCTTCCACAGTGAAACTAAAATCCAGGCCTCCCAACCAACAGGGAGACAAGAGTCCACGCTCCGTCACTGGCGGTCAGACAAGACTCAAGAGCTTCCAACCCCATAGCCAGACTGGGAAGCGGGCAGCCCACCCCTGCACTCCGACTAGAGTCCAGGCCTCCCACTTCTAGAGTCAGAGAAGAAGCCAGGCCCTCCCACAGTCAGACAAGAGTCCACCCGCCAACCACCAGACTCAGACAACAGCTCAGACGCCAACCCCCAGAGGCAGAGAAGAGGCCATGTTTCCCCGGCCGGCACCAGACGGTGAAAGAAAACGGCAAACAGTAGGCCATCCTCCTGTACTATTCGCTCAAAATTCTAAAAAACGTGCTCTGTGATGACGCAGGTGCCGCACTCGGCAGCCCATGAGAGGCGCTCACTAGAGTCGAAGAAGGACAGTTGGCAGTGCACTCTGTCCCTGTGCCAATACTTATGTATTCAACGTGTTAGGTTCGCTGTTCTTGAAAAGAAATTAATGAAAACAAAAGGAGAAATGCACGAGTTGGGTGAAGAGGGCCTTTTAAAGACACGTCATATGTATCTTGCCTGAGGGTGTATGTTCTGATGGCCTAGGCTCTTGTTTCATCACCCTGCCCTAAAGCAGCATTCTACAAATACATATTCTGGCCCTGTTTATGAGTGTGGGGCAACATTCTAATCCATGTGCAAACAGAAGTTAGCATAGGGATTGGAATTCCGAGTTTTACAGTAAACACTACACCGCAACTTGCCCCTAACATGTTTCAGAAGGTCATACTTGATGACATTTACAAAGAAAGAAAATCCGACAGAAGAGGAATGTGGGACAGTAAACACAGATTCCCCATGTCATTTTCCATTTTCTCTGCACAAACTCATAATGGGCGGTATGTACTGCACCCGCTAAATACCTTACCCTTTCTTTACTGAGGCATTCATAATCGAAGCATTTATCTTCCTTCAAAGTGCCCTTGGTCTGTACCCAGCTGGTCTTTCCCACCACACCCAGTTTGTACCCTGGTGGTCTTTTCCACTATATCCTACTTATCTCACGCCAGTTGTTACCCCTCTGTGGCATCAATTACTTGGTCTCTCCTTTGCCTCCCTCTGCTCTTCCGAATGCAGTGTTGGATTCGTCATGCCCCCATTTTACAAAATAGGCTGCTGACAGACCGGTTGTTAAAGGCCCTGAACCCGATTCATAGGCTTGATGCACAGGCGAGGGCCTATAACCAGGGAGAGGGCCTTTAGAACGTGGTATAGCCCGAGGCAGACAGGCTACGAGGCTATTAGAATATTACAGCCCACCTCAATGGTGCCTGGTTTACTGGAAGCCTCACCAACAAGGGTTGAGTTTGCCCCACTCGCTTTTAAATTAGTGACTTGAAGTTTGCACCGAGTCGATGCTCACCACAGCCATCAAATTCACCTCTTACAGTATTCGGAGAACGTTCCCATCCAAGGTCACCAAAATGTTTTCAAAGTACAGACACCATCTTCCTTTTCTCCCAGGCTTATCCCTCTCCCCGTGCGCCCCAGGGCCCCCCAGCTGTCCCCCGGCTCCTCTTGTCTTTCATCGAGCGATGATGTATTTCGCCCTCCAAGTTCATCTTTTGTGAGCATCAGTCGCAGGCAGTGACCCGGGCTTGACAGCCCTCAGATCTGGGGCCGCAACAGGACTCGGCGCTGGCAGACAGCAGATTAAAAACGCGCAGCAAATGGCGGCCCTGCAGGGGATTGAATCTTAATCTGCAATTTTCCATCCTGCAGACAATGGTAAGATTTCTGTTCCTCCCTCGCCCTCCCCGCTGCAGCGCACCCCTCGGCTGAAAGAAGCAGCGGGGGCAGCAGAGGGTGCCTCTCGGCCTAATCAGGCCGGAAGACCCATGCAGCAAGTTCACGGCTTAGCTGCTCCCAGATCTCTGATCCTCGGCCGATGCCGCGTGGAGTGAAACAAGCAGCGCCCGGCGCCACGCAGGGTCTCAAGGAGAACAGCCGAGCACGTCTCTTCGCTTTCCCTGTCTTCACTGCCAGGCTTCCAGGTGGCATTGAGCCACGCGATCAAGGCTCCAAGAAGGCCCAGTAGCAACTGGTTTCCTGCCAGGGTGGCAATGCTTTTCCAGTGCGTTTATTGTATTATAAATTCATAAGTATATAGTGCTACTGCTCCAGATTAGGCGCTAGAGCACATTATGCAGCGTAGCACGCTTCTCCGGAACCCAACGTTAGTGGTTCGTTTTGTGTTTTTGAGTTAGTGGGTCTTGTCTGGTGTTCCCACAAGAAACTCTTCCATGCTTTAACCCAGTTTTTTTGTGGTGGGGTCAGAGGGCATTAGGTTTGATGTTTAGCAGGGGGGTGGGGAAGGAGGTATGTTAGTTCATGCACATGATTGGTGGTGTAAATTGATAGGGTAGACGACCATTGATTAGATGAGGGTTACAGTACGAATAGGTAGTACGAAAGTGGTGACTAATTTAATGGTAGGTGTTCTATAACCATAATTACGATATTCTCACAGCTGAGAAAGGGTTAAACTCAAAGGAGCCCCAAGTCGTGGTAAAAACTCCCAATGAGTCGGTATCAAGTGCTGGCACTGGCATCTTGGATACAAACTGGGATGTAGCACAGGAACCGGTCCATAAGCCGCATTCACTCAGTGGGTAAGTGGTGAGGGTTCTCACCACAGGTTGTCTTACCGGCTATGTACCTGATAGGCATTTTACTCCTCCTCCCAAAGCGAATACACCAACTGCTCTCCCATATGTCTTCAGCGAGCTCATGGAAAGGGGTCAGAGGTGTGAAGATCGGATCTTTGCAACTTGGTCATTTTAAAAAAAACTTTGCTTAACTATCAAAGTTTTAAAAAATGGGGCCAAAAAAGGAGGTCTGCACTACAGCGGGAGCCCTCCTTATGTGGCACAGGACGGACAGTGCCTTTCTGCAGCTGCTTACTCATTGGAGTAACGTTGTAGATCCTTTTGTCGAGCAGTATTTCTGTTACCGCTTCTGACTTGGAGAGGCCACCTCAATCTTCTTGCAACACTTGTTTCTTTGTTGTAGAGAACATAAAAACCTACATCGCCAGAACTAATGGGAAAAAGTGTGCAACCAGCAGTTGTGTTGCACGCTGAGAAGAGTTGGAGATATCCGGCGCTCTCTAAATGCTACAAACGGGACTCTCTTGGTGTCAAACCCAAGGCATGCTCCAGAACACGGAAAATGTCCCAGAACTGCTCAGTGTCACACCGGTGAGGTCACAGAGCACCATCAGGCTGGGCCGTTCAGGTGGAAATAAGTGATGAATATATATATACTGTGTTTTACAGTGAAGTCAAAGTGGCATCTTGAGGTTGAAATTTCAGTGTCCACAAGCTCTGCCTTGATTTTGGGGTGAAAACCCTCTTTAAAACGATGATGTGGTCAGAGATTATAATAGAAAACAGATCTTTACACTTTTACCGTGATTCATACCGTCTACCGGACGAGGCTCAGTCCTTTCAAAAGAATCATAGTTAATTGTCCACAATAGCTTTAAAAAAATCACAAATTATAGAAAGCTTCCAAAATAAAGCAAAACTTCATGAATTGTTTTCTGAATATACTTCCTGGTATTTTACGTGAATATTGGAAACTAGTGCATTTCCTGCTAAAACAAAGTCACAAGAGATACCACCAAGACACTGGTTAGATGATACATTTTATCCTGCAAATTTTGCAGACATAAAAAAAATAAATTGCCCGCACCCAATCTAAACTAGATCACACCCACCAAAATGGAATCTGTAGTTGTTGTTCGTATTTGAGAGAAGTATATTTTTGGTGCCCAGTACAACTGCATTTGGAATCTGAAATTATTTTGAGTTTTTATTTTGGAGATGTACATGGGCAGACCCCCACTGCTTCTTCTAGACTCCATGACTCTAGGGTGACATCACTGAAGGCTTTATAAAATGCTGCAGGCTGGCAGACAGGGTTATTGGGCTCTAGGGGAGATAACGGATTAGGTGAATAACATTTCTTCCCCACTGTAAAACAATGAACTCATGGCCCACTGCCGGTTGGTGTTCCGCTCTCTGGGAACATGTTATTAGGGATATAAAGAATAAAACATATTTTCCAAGGCAATGCTTCGGGCCGGCTTTCTCGTTATTCATAGGTTCAATTTTGCAGGCTTTTGTTCCTGGTGTGCCCCACCCATGGGCTTCGCTGGTACATCCATGAGGGGAGGTAAGGCCTTAGGGCGCTACCAGCAGGTGTGAGCAAAGAGAGACCCATTGAAGCTTTGAACTGCAAATACGGCCATTTCACACAGGGCTTCACAGAAAAACCCCCAAAAAAGCCTTTTTGCCCTTGGAATTAAAAAACCATCCCGCTGTTAACACCCAGGAGGGCAAAGCAGTTTTATGGACGTTATTAATGCATGACGACACTTCCTCAAACCCCATTGTAAGTGTCCTAGTATTATTTAATTCAATCTTGAAAAAGTATCCCTTTGTCATCGGGTGCCTGAACCCACTGTCTCAATGTGCAGAATCCCCATCCTACTCTCCCATTTCTTCCAGCGAACGTAGAGCAATTGTAGGTAAATTTGTTTTTGAATATGCCAGCTGACTGCATACTGACTTTTGGCGTAAACTCGTGGCGAAATGACCCAATATCCAGAAGCTGTACATTCAAAGTCCCAGTTCTTCTACAGAAACATTACAACTGTCTGATGGGCAGACAATTTGCTTCTAGGTAAAGAGAGAGTAAAGTTAAAAATCCTTGCGAATATTCACAGATGTCTTCCTGGGAGCTTGGTTCATAAACATCTCTGCCAACACCTCGGCATCTGTGTTTGGTGCCTTTCATCCTTCGGGTCTGAAATGAGAAGAATCTGTTCCCTCAAATTTCATGGAAGAAAATAATATAAAAAATACATGGTCTTCATAAAAAATATTTTCTGCTTCATGCTGCAACCTCAGGCTTCAGTTCTCTTATGCATCTTATGTTGAACTGTACAATAGACAAGTCTGGCCTGAATAAAACCTGGCTTGCATGAATCTCTGGGTCAATGTCCCCATTACACTGCACTACGCGATTGCCCAATGCCATGTCCCAGATCTACAAAGTATAAGCAGTCCTTTCTAAACCCTATAAAATGGTATAATATCCGGGTCTGGTTGCAGCCCGAGTTTTATCAGAATGTGTGTAACAAATCATGGATTAGAAACCAGCCATCCAAGCCAGATCCCAACATCCATACATCTCTCGGTTTGTCCGTGGAGCCGCATGAGCATTACAGGAGTCAGAGATGGCGAGGCTTTGATTGACGAGTACAGGAGATGCAGTTTGTCAGTGCAGGCTGATACGGCGCCTTGCTTGGCCCGTTTGGTTTATAAATGTGGCAGGGCATCCGTTATCCCCTGAATCATCGCCTGCTGCCCAGGTACCCAGGATTCCCTCCTGCGCAGCTCTTGTGTTGACATTTACACCTCGTTGGTGGTGGGAACACGCTCTGTTGGAAGGAGAGACGATCCTGCTAGAGGAAACAGTGTGGACCTCTGGGAAATCAGTCCACGTTACTCTCCCAAGGGGTCACCTTTACATTCTCAACTAATATACCTTCTCGCATTGCGGATGCTTGGTATTGGAACTCGGTACCGATAGTTCACCCCTACATAAGTAGGTATGTGCGTATGTACACATGGGTATTCTTGTGTGCTTCTGCACTAAGTTCCATAGAAAGTATCTCCAGAGCACATAGTACTTGAACAAGAGGGTAGACTTAATCTAAAATCAAATTGTTAGTAAACAGAAGCCTTAGATTTCCTGAGCAGGTTAGGACTTTAAATGGACGCTGGTTTAGCTGGAAAGGAAACCCAACCAATGGCTTAATGAATTTCAGAGGCTTGGCTTCATATGATTCTGTAACGATGATCATGTGTGGTTATATGACCGAGGAGAGCCAATACTAACGATCTGGTGGAACCAACAGTGCACTCTGACCCATAATAGCAGGGTTTATTTTTTTGCTCTGAGTGGCATCTTGAATTGAATTTTACATTTCTTCGAGAATTCATGCAAAATGGTCAAATGTGTCACTAGTGGCGGCCGGTAAGGCACGGGGGTAGCTGGGCGGGGGGCTTGCATAAAAAAAACTCACTTACTTGATCTCGCTGCGTCCCTCCTCCATCTTGTGAGTCTCTTCATGCAGCATTAATTGGAAAGCACCCAGGCTCCCCTGACCCAATCACAACACTGCAATGCAGCGTTATTATTGGTCTGAGCACCATGGTTCGGCGCT
Source organism: Triturus cristatus (assembly GCF_964204655.1). Classification (NCBI taxonomy): domain Eukaryota; kingdom Metazoa; phylum Chordata; class Amphibia; order Caudata; family Salamandridae; genus Triturus; species Triturus cristatus. The sequence goes on from NC_140585.1 coordinate 873,497,955, forward strand.
CAGCCAGGGAATGGGGGCCTGGGCATGTTCTCTATGCAGGCTGTAATGCAGCCTGCATGGAGAACATGCAAAGTGCACATGACTGTTTGGCCGGCCCGGGAGGGCTGGTCAAACAGTCATGCGCACTTGACAGAGTGAACAACCACTCCTCCTTTCCGACGTCAGGGGAGCCAAGCCCCGCCCCGCCCTAGCCTGACAATACAAAAAATAAAATGATAATAAATTCAGTTGTTATTATTTTATTTTTTCGTTTACACTGCTCCGTGAGCAGTGGTGCGACGCTCCTCCGCCTTAGCTGAGTGGAGTCCATTTTAGGTGGGAGATAGAGAAAACAAAGGTGTTTTTGGCTTAAAAATATCAGAAGTCTCATGCCTGAATCAGTTTGTGTTGGCAAGTTTGGGAGAGGGTAGGGCCTGTTCAACATATATCACACCAATGCACGCCCTTAGAGGAGGGCCTATGGGTATGCAGTGGTGGCTTTTAAGTATTATTCTTCTGTCTCCACGGATGTGCAGAAAGGCAATTGCTATGTACACAGTATTGTTCTTAACGGAGGACGTGTACTTTTTCATGCACTTTTGAATTGAACAGCTACAAAATCCTCATACTTCCTGGCACTCTGATGGCTAAAAGGCTGGCAGAGCAGGTTCAGAGATATCAGACAATCGAGAAAAGGGGGAGCTAGAGGAAAAACAGAGAGGACTCATCCTCCAAACGTTTTAGCGAATAAACAAGAGGAGTCCCTCTTAGGTAATGGGAATGTAGTGTCAACCTTGTAGTGAAAGAGAATTTTTTTTTCTTTTAAATAACCCTCACCCACCAGAGTTACACTTGGTGGCATGCTTCATCATGGGGTTCTTCCTAACCTGCTACGGAAAGGTCCAGAGTTAGTCATATGTTAGCATTTCCTGACTTGTGACTGGCTAGCCTCACATGACATGTGACTGGCTGTGTCTCAGTGTTCCCTTTAACCAGACTAGTGACCTATTCTGCCTTAGCCCTGTTAACCCTTCAGAAACACCAGCCTGTTGAGGAATTTCCCTTCTTTCTTATGTGCCAATAATGAATACCCACTGGATTAACCTCTTCTGTGCCCATGACGAGATAGTCTCGTCATGGAGCACGGTCGCGCTGTGCCCATGACGAGACTATCTCGTCATGAAACCCGCCCACTAATGAAACGCCCGGCACAGGAGTGGGAAAGGGCGTGGCACAGAAGGGGTTAACCATTAACTTTGGGCTATGGGGTAGCATGCTATGCGCCATAAAGAACTCCAGTGCCACATAAGGGGTAGCGAGTGCTATATACATGCAATTACAATACAACAGACAAATGCTGCTTGGGGAGGCATAGAGGAGAAGGGACTTTCTAGACAGATGAAGATGAGGAGTTAAGCAAGGCTTCTGCAAATCCCGTTATCAAAGAAGGACTTGTAATAAGACGGTCCAATATGCTGTAATATAAGCTTATATAGATACGTGAGCCTGCAGAAAGAGCACATTTATTTGAGAATTAATATATATTGACTTAACAAGCATTGAAGCGTCCCTGGTTTTGGGAGCATCTAAAGTCTAAAACGGTGAGATTATTTGTTCGATAATATAACATTACTAAGAATCACAACGTGTATCAAGGGGCACGTTCGGTTGTAAAAGATGTTTTGCAAGGTATGGGCATGGCCACTGGAATTATGCGGCAGTGAATACCAAGTTATGCAGCAAAAAAGCCGAATTGCTGCAATTTTTTTATAGGATTACTTCATTAGTGTGTCATTTTTGCACAGGCAAACTCTGTCTAAGCAAAGGTTTGACCTCATTAGTACTGGTTTAACACCCAAATTCAGCAACACGCTACTGAAAAGTGACCAGGCAATCTTTGCATAGGACCTTCCACTGCTCAGCAACACGAGTCATTGCATTTTTAGTAACTTTTGATCTATTTCAGCGAGGAACAAAACATCTCCAGATTATGCAGCAAACGAAGCGAAAAATGCCACGGTAGCAAAATCGCATAATTACATTGGTCCTTGCGTATGGGGCACTGCATGTTTTTGTCCTTGCTGCAGGCAATGTTTGTGGTAACATCAGATAAATCAACGGAAAACAAACCCACAGCCACAAAACAGCCCACACACTGACCCATCAAAATAGCCATTCTGGTACAGCCAGATTGCCCCGTTGGCCAGTCCGACTCTGACCCTGAGCTGCAAGGTGCTGTGTGGGTGCTGTTTTAATGAATCTTCCCAATGTGCTGAGCTTCAGTTTGTTGCACTGACAGTGTACAGAAGAACCACCCTTGTGTCTTGAGCTTCGAGGTGCACTACTGAACTTGTGTTAAAACATTCCCCCAATATCCCTGAGCTCGAGGCTCAAGGCGCTATCTTGATGCTGCTTTAAGGGATGGGACAATGAAGAGGTAATGGCAAGTACCTCCCCTACATATTTAGTATTAAGGCGCAGGAATGCATTGCAAGGGACAGAGGCTGAATTACAGCACAAATAAAAAGGTGGGGTAGAAAAGGATGGTACTTTTTTTAAATTTAGTTGCTGATGAGGCGTCAATGGATAGTTATATAATTCTTGTGATGGGAGAACGTGACTAGGTACAGAAGCGTATGGACGTTTTGTACATATTGGGCATGCTTCCCAATATTTTCCCTCCAACTCTCACATGGCTTGCAAGACCTTCTATACCAGTCCCAAAAGAGGTTTGTAGATAGATAGATAGATAGATAGATAGATAGATAGATAGATAGATAGGAATGCTCTATTCTCGTTGTTTGTCAGGGTGGCCTCCCCAGTAGCCATCAGCCTCCCTCTCATTGGCCACCTCTCCAGGAGTGCCTGTGCCTTCTATATAACGAGAAGGTGCTCTCACCTCACCCTCACATCCCTTCACACAAAGCGGCCACACACAGATGGCTGGCCACAGCTTGTGCTGAGAGAGTTTGCACGTGTACAAGTAAGACTGATTAAGAGAATTTTTATGGCTCTGACTCAGCCATGACATAATTCCCCTTCTCGCGTCCAGCCATTAACTAAGCAATCAAAATTTCGTTTTGGTTTAAAAGGCTCTAATTAGTCCATTTCTTTGCCCAGCAGGGCCAAGTAGATATCACGTCACCATCTCGAAAAAGGGCAGGGAAAATTGAGACCATTTAGAAACTAATGGAACATTCTCTTGCTCGAAGTTTCCGCGTAGCACTCCACGCGGGTCCCAAGTCTGTTGCTTGTGTTATTTTTGCCTCATCAGTACATTGATGCATGTTTGATGGTATCGATCTGTCTGCCCGAATGCTCAGTCTGAGTCTATCACTGTTTCCTTGGCCATGGTCACAGACATCTACTCTATTGAAGCAGGGCTGGACTGGACGTAGCGGGCATTTTCCCTGGAGCCTGGAAGGGTGAGGGCCAGTTTTGCAGCAGTGGGGGCTGGTTTTTTGTTACTGGGGGCCGGTTTTGCAGCAGTGCTGCAATATCGGCGCCAAGTAACAAAAAGTAGCAGGAGCTAGTCCTACAAAATTGCCGGGGCTGCTTTGGATTCCCAGATCGACCCTGCTTTTAGATACTGTGTCACGAAAATGGCTGGTACCAACATGAGGTGAGGCGAGATTGATGTGCACTGGGTTCGAGCTGGCACCGAGCTGTATCGGCCGGGGCATAGCTTGGTCAATAAGATTGGGAGGAGTGAGCTTTCAATTTCCGAACCATCACACTGGCTCATCATGCTAAAATACATTTGGGAAGCAGAGAATGAGGGAGCTTAAGGGGTAGTGGGAAGGGATAGCTGTACGGATTGTTAGGATTTCTGATCACCAACACTTTTAAGAGCTTGAGAAGAGAGAGAGAGAGAGGGGGGGAGGGGGTGTGGTGTGGGGGTGTGGGGGTGTGGGTGTGTGTGTGTGTGTGTGTGTGTGTGTGTGAAAAAATCAGAGTTGAAATCCGACAGCCACCTCACCATACCCGACTGAAAGCACATGTAGGCAACTATTTACTAGAGAATACATTTATTAGGGGTAACACCTCAATTACCCACTGTTAGACCTGTCAGCCCTTTGGGTGGTCCCTCCTCATCATTATTTATTTTGTCCCACTTTTGCCTCAAACCCTGTTATAATTTTTCCTTTTTGGGAACCATCAGATTTTTTTAGTGTTGATGCAGGGTCAGGGAGCCATTTTCCCTACCCCTGGAACTTCTGTCTGAGGGCCTGAGACACAAAATGGTGGCCACCCATTGTCACCTGTGACATCATCAGAACCCACTGGAGATTTCTAGAACCTTCCGTAACATTCTGGAACCCTGTGACAGAGGGAGGCAGTTTAGAATGTTGGGAGGCCATCTCAGTGTGGCAGTTGGCATCTGACTAGAGAGGAGAGAGGACCAGTTCAGAAGGAGGTCGGAGTAAGGCAGCAGGGGTGGAAACCAGTGCTTGGAGTGGGGTCCAGAAACCCACCCTTGATGCTAGTCCCTACTGACCAAGCCCAGCCTAGAGCCCTGTGTGGGACCAAGACCAGAAAAACCATCTTAAGGACCTAAATATTGTGAAGAGGCCTTAAAGAAGAAGACCAGCAAGCTCCTGACCTGTTTAGCGGTGTCCTCCTGGAGTCCTGACGTCGAGAAGCCTGGAGACCTGAGGCCTGAGGTGGAGAAGCGGCGCTGACAGAAAGCAGACGTCGTACCCGGAGCCGTCAGAGGTCGAGTGAGGGCGCCGACGGAGGTCGTGGAGAGGCACCGGAGGTCGAGTAAGGAGTCACCTGAGGTCGAGGTGAAGCGCGCCGGAGGTCGGGAGTGGAGATCGCACTCCGGAGTCGCCGAAGATCGAGGTGAAGCGCGCCGGAGGTCGGGAGTGGAGATCGCACTCCGGAGACACCCGGAAGCGGGGAGATCGTGACCCTGCGACGCCGGAAGGCGACATCGAGCCGGAGCAGCCCAGCGACATCGAGCCAAAGCCGCCCAGCGACACCGAGCCGAGGCCACCCAGCGACACCGAGCCGGAGCCGCCCAGCGACATCGAGCCGGAGCCGCCTCACGACATCGACACGGCGCCGAGCGGAGCCGATCAGCGTGAAAAGGGCAGTAAGTGGTAGAAAGGGCATCTGAGGCCCTGTGGAGCCCTAAAAGACCATTCTAGGGGCTAGAGGGGTGTTAGAACCAGCCTGGGAGTGCCAGGGGTGAACTGAGACTGGTGCAGTGACCTCTGTGAGGGGTTGTGTATTTTGGGAGAGCCAGATCCTTAGGTTACCCTTATTCTACCTCCGTTCAGGCCTAGCCTTGACCAATCTAGGTGGGACACCCCCCATGTCATCCAAATGACCACGAGCTGTACTTGGGCATAGTAAAACCAAACTACCTCAGGAAAGTGATGTGAACTGTAATGGTCATTAATTGTGTTATTTAAGTTATTGAAGGTGCTTTATTTATTGACTGTATTTATTGTCTGACTGTATTTATTCCTGCATTGTATTTATTGTCTGACAGTATTTATTAGCCATTTGTATTTATTGCACCCCTATTTATTCCTTGCTTATTTATGACCTGATCCTATTTATTGAAACCCCACTGTGGTATTATTTATTTGACCTGCCCTTTTAAAGGAGAATCTTATGGTACTGTATTTATTTTATGAACCCTGCAACTAAGAGAAAATAAGATAAAGACAAACTACTTTCTTTCATGATTTTTACGGTGTAGTGTCGTTTTTGGAACGGATGAACGCATGGTTATTGTGAGGGTGTGACGTACGCTTAACACGGTGCCTGAACCCCCAACCGCTCGAGCCAAGCTACCATTGTGCTGGGAACCTGGTGACTGCTAACCCGGTTGCCCGGTTTCCAACACCCACCCCCTGAAGCTATGTTCCTCTCTGTCAGCTCCAAACAGAAACCCTTTAAGAATTAATTTCAGAATTTTGGGAAAGAGGAGGCGGTGTCATATCTAAGCCACAATGTTCCAGAATAGCCCTGGCCAACAAAAGGTTTTCTTGCCTGGTCTGTGCTTATTAATTTGATTTAAAATGGATTGAAATTGCCCTCATGTACACTTCTTCCATCACAGTCAGGGGATGTAGCACAAACATCGGTAATGTGCGCACACCACATACTGTTCAGGTTCTAAGAAGGATTTAGTACTGCGTGTGATTGTCAGTCATCAGAGGAACTTAGGTTCACAAGTTCCCCTTGTTACAATTTTATATTTCTTTTGTGCTTCAAACTTGAGCATCTTTTGTATATCCCATAGTCCTCTGCGCCCCGTTCACCTTTGTGCTCAGAACGCTAGCCAGCCCCCTGTTTCCTGCAGCGCTCTCCCTCATTTCATTGTTAGCACATCCCCTCACACTCTGTTTCACACAAAAACCACCAGCATAACTGGCACAATCCAGCACTCCAGATGGCAGTCTCTGAAGAGAGGTCAAGGATAGACTGGCCCTAAAGTCTCAATTAAAGGCAAAGATGGGGATGATGCATTTCACTGGGCAATATCAAAAGCGTAGAATCAGTGCCCCTAATCTGCCCCCTCTGATGAGCAGTAAATCCACAGTTCAAGTTACTACGCTCAGGTACTCACCTAGAAGAGACTCAGTGTGTGATACAAAAAAATTCACGCACACAAAGTAATTGTCAATACAACATGCACATGTGATGAACATTTGTTTTGGAGGAGTCTAGGAAGGTCAGGAGTGACTTTATGAGCAGGGCGAATGTTATTTCCAGGACACATCCACACCAGCCTTGTTTTTCTATCTTGATACTAATGATTGGCCTCTTCGATTCTTAGAGAGTAGTCTGTCTGGCTACAGGAAATCTCCCATTTTTTCAAAAGGCCCTCCTCTTCCAAGCAGAGTAGCACAGTGGCCTTTTTAACAGGCCTAAAAAAGAAACAATAGGTTTTAAATGCTCCCCTTTTTTCTTTAATTCACTCCATCTCTGACCCCCGACCTCAATAGTCTGCCCACATTCAAATAATCTTCGAGCAAGAATTGAAACCTGACTACCTGTAGCAGCCCATGCCCATAGGTCTTACGGTGTACCAGATTAAAACAACCTCAGGGATGCCCACCTTGGAGATGTGCAAGGCCCAACCTTTGTCACTCACTCGTGACGCCAGGGCCTGAAGGGGCATCGGACTCCCCACTATTTGCTCAGCAGCACCTCAGGTTGATAGGGAGATGGCTGAGACATCTCTAGGTGTTCATTACCAACTGGAAACTACGAAGATTTTCTTTAGTGCATATCAGTTATGCATTTCCCGGTTTGCTCCTGTGAAAATGTTTTAAAAGCTGCAGGTTTGAATGCGAGACATTCTGGAGTCTCCAAATGTGCTGCAAAGGAAATATTTGTGAATCTAGCCCTTCGAGTTTGAATGAGTGTGTCTTTGCACAGGGATCACGGAAATATTCAAGGCAAGCGCCAACTTTTCCCAGCCTATTATTAGAAACACGAAAAGAGTTGCCGAGCACAATACTGGAAGTTTTTTTTCCAGACATATTTCATTTTTTGTTGACTCTGCTCTGTTTCAACATCTGCCTGTGTTTGCCAAGAGCGTGTCATGGCCAGAGCCAGGACGGGAGACAAGAGTTGAGGAAGCAGATCATCCTCACAAAACAATGGCATGAGCTCCCCAGACACCGGGCACGTATTAACTCGGCTCCGCCAGATGCCAATTTAAATTAGGCCCTGGCACCAGGAACGTCAGACCCCCGCACCCAAATAATCCAATTAATGCATGCCGTGAAGAAAAGGGGGGACAGAAACAAGCACAAGAAGACTTGGAAGAACTTTCCTTTTTTGCGGATGAGGACCCAAGACAAATGAGTCCAATGGAGAGCGGGCTCAAGCTCGGTTGGCCTGTGCTGGCGCACAGGCAGCAGGACAGATTAGATTGCTGATTGCCAGCCATGGTCCGTGCAGGTAACTGTGATGGCAGGGGGGCCATGTTAGGGGGGATTCCGAGGGACGATGCAGAGGGAAAATTTATTATGTATTTAATTTTCCCTCTGCATCGTCCCTCGGAACCCCCCACCCTACACGGCCCCACCGCAGTTACCTGCACGGCCCGCGGCTGTGGTGATTGCGCGTGCTTAGGGTGTGTGCTATTGTATAGACCTGCTTGATAAATATCCCCGTGGCATTCAATATAGTTCGCTTACAGTTCACCGAAGCAGAAGTCGTCCAAATCACATGTGGATTGGACGTAGGAGGCGTATTGCACCTTTCTTCATTCTGTCAATTTTGGCTGTTTCAAGTGGGGCAGTTTCAGGGTTAGATAATATTTTCATTTCCTTTGAACATATGTTTAATTTTTGCCAGCAAAGTTTGCGGTTTCCCAGTAGTTGGTATAGTGTTCAGCATTAGCAGTAGAGAAATGTTGGCACATGTTCATCCATGGCAGGGGTACTCACAAACTTTCTCTCGGGGACCAAATTTACAGTGTGGTTTGTGGCCGAGGGCCGCACCGGTGGGGGCGGGGTCAGTGGGGGAGGGGGCGGGGCTAGAGCAACAAAAAAAACTGTGACCATGAGGTTGAACACAGGCCCCTGCAGCAGACGCCTTCGTCCACTGAGCCACCAGACCCGGCATTCACACATCTCTATCTATCTATCTATCTATCTATCTATCTATCTATCTATCTATCTATCTAGCTCTGGCTCCCTCCCTCCCTCTATCACTCTCCCTCTATCACTCTCCCTCTCTCTGTCTCCCCCTCTCTCTATCTATTTCTCTCTCTCTCTCTCTCCCTCTGTCTCCCTTTCTCTCTCCCTCCCTCAGTCTCTGTCTCCCTATGTCTCCCTCACTCTGTCTTCCGCCCTCTCTCTGTCTCAGTACCTCCCTCCCTCCCTCTAGTCTCCCTCTCTGTCTCCCTCCCTCTCTGTCTCTCTCCCTCTCTGTCTCCCTCCCTCTCTCTCCGTCTCCCTCCCTCTCTCTCTCCCTCCCTCTCTCTCTGTCTCCCTCCCTCTCTCTCTGTCTCCCTCCCTCCCTCTCTGTCTCCCTCCCTGAAGGACCACACAGTGTTCGTGTGTGTGCAGTTCTCCCTGTAGAGTGCACGTGTGCAGACTTCCAGCCTACAGGCTATAGATATGCAATCTTCCCTCCTGCTCTCTATGCATGTAGAGCCCTTCCCTTTGCAGGCTATATGTGAGCCGTTAAATGGCGTTCAATCCTCTGTGCAGCGAACACATACATCCCTTTCCTGCAGTGTTTAGTGTTCACGTTTCCAGGTGGGAATTCCCTCAGAGTCTTCCAGTTCACCCCGGTATGGAGTCTGGGCAATACTTTTGTGGTAGATCCTGGTTTGATATAAAATCGCCTCGCCTGCAGTCGGCCCTATCCAGAAAATGCAGACGTCCATAGACACGTTTTCTTTTTTGGATCCATTTCACAGGGCAGCAAATAAGGAAAGGAGGAAAGAGAAGGTAATACCCGTTTCCTGGAGTCTTGGTTTTCACTGAGGAGCGAGACCGAAAGAGAGGGAAGACTCGGAGGCTTAGAGGCCGTCACCGGGGCATGCGCTCCCAGTTTAATTTATAGGGGCTTGGGGAGGCTGTGCGCAGGAGCCAAATGTACATAACGATTAAAAAACACATACCTGTGCAGGCGCTGCTGCCAAGGTTCTCCGGGGCTGGAAGGACGTCGTGACACCAGGGGCACAGGAAGCTCACCAAAAAGGTCCTTTAAAAGTCAGCTGTAACTAGCGCTAGTTACCGCTGACTTTTAAAGGGCCTGAGCTTCCTGTGACGTCAGAGGCAGGCAGGCCAATCGGAGGAAAGCAGAGACGATGGCCGCAGGAGGAAACGTTGTGATTACGTATTAAACGCGTATTCACAACGTTTGCTCCTGCGGCCATCTTCCCTGCTTACTCCAGAGAAGTGCACTGTACTCGATCTCGATCAAGGTCCGCGGGCCGCCAATGAAGGCCTGGCGGGCCGCCAGCGGCCCGCGGGCCGTACTATGAGGAACACTGATCCATGGCAAAGCCAAACACTTCGTATGGGACCCTTGTACTATAATAAGTAGTGGTCAGGATAGGCTCTACAGGGGTAGTGGTCTTTTCAGTGCTTTGTTAGGTTGTGTATGTTTGGCTGAGTTGTGTTCGTTTAACCTTGCTCCTTGAAGAAGACCATACATCATTTTCTGTATCTTTGTCCTGTTTATGAAGAATGATCTGGCTCACTTGCTCAGGGTGAGCGACAGCGGCGATCAAGTCATTGAGAGGGACCCTGAGAACTATGTGTGATGACAAAATAGACTTAGTGTGATGCCACCCTAACTGCATTCTAACTGCAGTGCTTAGAAATGGAAGTAGCCCAGTATGAAACTGAATATAAAAACAAGCTATTATCAATATACGGGATTAAGTATCCCATGCCATATATTACAAGGAAGGATATTGCAAGTTACTAAGAAGTACCCTGATCACATAGAGGAACGAGCCGAAGGCAGAGTTACTTTATAAGATTATGGAACTCCACTTAAATCTTTCGTGCGTAGCTCTTTCATATGAAAGAAAGACCATGTTTGTAAACAAGAAGAATACAAATAGAATGCATAGTGCAAATTTAAACACATCAAAAAGCTGTGAGATATTAGTTGTAAAAAGATATTAGAATTGCTTTTTTTTTTTTTTAAAGGGGCAGCACATCAGAATGCGCATAAACATGAGAAAAACATTGAACTTTTCTATAATTACTTGACGAGTGCAAAAAATAAACATGTTACTATAAATATACCTTTTCTGTTTGTCACTGTACAGCTAGAAAAACAGAGCATAAGAAAAAAAAGCGATGTTTCATTTTTTTTCTTTACACATCTGCTTTAATTATGCTCTGTGACCTGATCTGCCTTTCCCCTTGGCTGCTGGCTTTGGCAGCGGGCATTGCGACATCAGAACACAACTGTAATATGTTATTACAGTTGAGTTCTAAAGTAGTTTCTGTATAATAGGTCACTGGGTGCAACACAAGGCAAAAAAGCACTTCAACACCTCATCAGGGGTAGCAAGCGCTATATAAATGCAAACCTTTTTACCTCTTCTATCCCTCCACTATCCTTTCTCAATCCAAATAGCTTACTAACATATCCACCACTCAAACTACTTTCATATTTGCACTATACAAATCGCAGAGAAAGAGTTTGATGCCTCGTCATGGGTAGTAAGCACTAAATAAATGCAATTACAATACAAAACACTATTATTATTTGTGCACACACTAGAGGGCGATGTTGGGTAATGCCTTCTTTCAAATAGGTCCTGCAACTTTGTAGCATAGGTGTACAACAAACTTCCTGTGTGATAAGTCTCTACTGAATTCTGCCTATAAATGATCCTTTAGTATGTAAATGATTGTATTTTGGCATCTCCTCTTGTAATGGGGTGCCACTTTGGCTCGAGGTCCAGAGTGGGGTGAGGATATTGACACACCGTGCAGGACCTAGACAGGGCACACATGGGACTATCATTCTATTCTGGGTCCTCATGAAAGGATCAGTAGGAAAAAGAATCCGAAATCCAAGCTATAGTCTTAGCCAAGGGAACCAGAAAGTTGTACCTCGCCCTTGGCACCCAATGGGGGCATCTTTGGTCATCTCACAATAAATCTACCAGACACATGAGATAACCATTGCTTTCCGAGCAGCACTTCGCCCGGGAGTGCACTTCACTGAATCAAATAATGAACAAGGGCGCAGATTAATTCAAGGCTGAGCATTGTAAACATACACGCAGCTGGCCTGTGATGCAGGCTTTGCCAGAAAAGTGGCTGATATTGCAACAAGAACATTAGATTCCCTCCCACTGGCAAGGTCAAATGGGAAGTTGTGCTAAACATAGGAGGAAACAATTCTACCATTTTTACCATGTCCGATGGCTCTTCAATAGAATAGGACTGTGAGAGCGCACTTCCTAAAAACCAAAAGTCATTTCTTGGTTGCGCTGCTCTGGAGAACAAAAGACAAAGCTGATCTTGCATATTTGTTCCAGGACAGAGACACACTTAGTATATTACTTTTTTATATATAAAAGTGTGTGTCTATGTCCGTGTGTGTGTGCACACATGTGTGTCTGTGTGTTCACATGCATGTAGCTCATAGTATCCATGAAGTATAAGTCACGAAGTTCACAAAGTTAAGTGACTAATAGGTATATCTCGGGTAGAGCATCAACACTCATCTCTAGGGTACATCCGGTTTCTAGTTAGGTCTTGCATGTGCTGTCACTTGCACTACCTTTTGTTTACTTACAGGAGGCTTAGAGCATGCTCATTACTTACCATTGGTTGGCCTAATCGTCACTCTCATTTGCTTGCTTCTCTTTGGTCAGCGTGTGCCAGTTTCACTTCCTCTTCTTATGTTTGGCCCCCATCTGGAGAGTAGCCCAAGTACTGCTACCTTGCTCTGTGTCCTTCCACTACCCACACTTTGGGGGCCACATTTTTCTTGTTGTGGAAGCACTCATTAAGAGTGCATGTGTTTGAAATATCTGTTCTGATGCTTACCCCCTCCCACTTTCCGTTGTATCAGTTACCCCACCCACCATCCTGCCGCTATCCACCATGTTGCTTGCCCCCTCCCACTGTCCATCATGTTGCTTGCCCCCTCCTGCTCTCCTCTACTGTCCATTGTGTTGCTTGCATGCTCCCAACCTCCTTCCGCTGTCTGTTGTGTGACTAGCCTGTTATGTGACTAGCCCCCTCCCTCTGTCTGTGTGGTTTCTGGGGGGTTTATTTGCATTCATTTTCAGTGGCCTGCTTGCCCACCCATACCTTTATGTTGCATGAAGCATAGCAAATCCAATAGCTCTTACCTACGCAAGGGCTATTGGCTTCACAATTTTTTTTGCCATATTGTAAAGTAAGGCAACTGCTGTGCAGCATGTTTGAAAGTAAAAAAAAACACTATGAGGAGGCCAGCACAATGGACTGAGGCACTGTTCTGCATAATTATCAGCACTCATCTCTAGGGGGCATCAAGTTTCTAGTTTTTGGTGCCGTTATGGCCCGTAAGTCCACTGGATTTCCAAAGTAGTGGACTCTGAAAATGTTTCAGTCCGTACCAAAAAGTCACTAGAACTCCAGGATCTACACCGCAGATGGCCAGATACACGTTAGAAAAGCAGAAGCAATTTGCAACAAGTCCTGTCCTCTGAATTGCCAGTAGATCTGGGGAAGAACCAGCCACATGTCAGGTAAACTCCTGACAGCAAGAGATGACCCTCGCAGCCCAGGCCTCCCATGGGTGCCTACCTGTTAAGTGACCTCCCAGTTTGCCTGTGGGCCAATCCTCCTGTGCCCACAGAGCACTGACTGGGTGCCCTTTTCCTTCCTTCTTCTCAAGCTGGGCCACGTCTCCACTCCCCATCCCTTGAAATACCTCTTTTGTATTTTGGCAAGAGGAGCCACTTAAGAAGGCTAACGGTGTTCGCCATCTGGACACCTGCACATGTTTTAGGCCAAGACACCGCGCAGAACCGACTGCAGCATCTGCGCCCGGTCACCTCTGGTGTGCGGTCATCATTTGAATATTAAGCAAGCTCCTTCATTTCTCATCCTGTTACTCGCGAGATTCTATGGGTCTATCAAACATGGCGGGCTAGGTAAGTGGGATCGCGCCTGACTGGGGGCTGTGAGAAAAAGGGAATGGTGAAGCATACTTATTCCATCAAAGGAGCAACTGGTCGGAAGAGAATTTACATGTAATATGTTTATTAGAAAATGCAGTCATCACACATTCTTAATCTCTGCGTAGTTCTCTTTTCATGATTTATTGATTAAACTTCCCAGTGCTTTGCTTTTACCGGATCTGAACATTTATTAAAATGTTGTTCAGGGGTTCGAGACGTGATAATTCACAAGACCACGGCATGAATTGTTTGTAAACATCAACAGGAGAGGAGTTGGCCTAATGGCTAGGGTGGTCGACCTTGAATCTGGGGAACTGGGTTCGAGTCTCTGCAATGACGCTGAACATCCTGTGATTCTGGGCAAATCACTTAATCTCCCCGTGCCTAACAAAAATGAATGTGTCCTCATGTAACGCAACTGGTGCTCATGTAAAGCGCTCTGATACCAGATACCTTGGGTCAAGTTCGCGCTATATAAAACTCAGTTAAAAAAAAAAAAAAACAGCACCTCAAGGCTGAGGTATAGTGGTATCTAACCAGACGAAGATCCCTCCTTACACCCCGGCACGTCCTCAGTAAGTCAGCCTTGTGAATGTGTTTAAACCCAGTGATTATTTGTCACATTGGACCTAAGAAGTGTTAAACAGTGATTTCTCAAGTTAGTTATTCTGAACTGGAATCTGAACTTTACATTCCACTACTAAGTGTCTGGGTGGCCCTTTTTAGTACTCTAGCTCCAAATCACCAGTTGTATTGGTCACATGTATTACCGTTCCTGGCAGGTAGACAAACACCCACACCTCTCTGTCTAACATAACACCAGACACTGCCCTGCCCGCTCTCCACTCTCCATTTACTGTAAAACTCGGATCTTGCTTCCTTCCCAGCACGCGCCGCGCTGCAGACTCAAACGATGGCCTGCCTCGACCCAGTACTGTTACCCGTAAATGGAAAGGAGGCCTTGGGTGGAAAGGAGGCCTTGGCAGGCACGGCTGCCATGGAAGGCCGCGCCATGGACCCACAGAAGTGGGAGGCACACAGACACGCCGAGGTGCGGCGCCCTCCCTCCCCCAGGGCGCCTGCGCAGCAGCGGGCGAGGATGCTGGCCGCATTCTCCATGGAAACGGACAACCCGCTACAATGAAATGTCCAGGGGAAAGGAACAAAAGACGCATAATCTTTGCAAATAAACACTGCGCTAAGCCCGGCTGTCTGCAAAGTTGCAGTTTATGCTCCTCCAAAGGGCAAGGTATCAGGGGCGGCTCAGTGCCACGCGCCCGATCAATGCCCGTCTTCTGGCGGGAGGGGAGGCACGGTTCACACACCAAGGTTTGCGGAGGCACTATTCCCAAACGAAAGGAGGCCAGAAGACTTGGTTTGCACAAAGCCCTCCGCTGCAAGGCCTTCCCTTCTTTTTAACTTTGATTCCATACAAAGAAATAGAAGATACATACATTTCTCTTGAGCCCCGACAAGGATTGCAACAATATCTGAATGGAGTGGCCTTGATCGAGAAGGCAGGACACTCACTGCCGCTGATGGCGCTAAACCCTCCGCAGAAGCAGCATCGTGGCTCCTAGCATTTGGCCTGTTCGGTTGCGTTGCCGAGTGGCCCTTTCCTGCCTGCAACATCTGCCAATACTGACTTTAGTTTTTAAGCAGATACCACTCTGGATTTTGGAACATGTGACTTGCCTTAAGAATTGCAAATATGGGCCTACAAGGCCACATATTCTAAGGGCAGTTTGTCAAAAGTCAAGCCTGGCTGAAGACAACAGACATGGGGGCCACCTGGCAGATATAACTTTGCTAAGCAACATGGGTGATGTCGGTGAGGCAGTCTTTCCACACACAATTGGTGGGAGGCATGGTGGGGGGGATGGTCAGAGACATTAAATCTAAGATGCAAGATTTGCAGGTAACACAACTGATTTGGGCAATGCTGCAGACATGACGCGTTTCAGGCACATGTGATCAAGGCCAGTGTCGTGGCCAAAACTAGTCATGTTTGGAAGTAAAGGTTTGGCACCCACGCAAGTCTGAGTGAGCGTCGGTCCTTTCATGTGTTGGACTTTGTTCTTGGATAGAGATAGATAAATCTATCTATCTATCTAGATATAGAGATATGGATATATATATATATATATATATATATATATATATATATATATATATAATGTATTGTTTTACAGGAAAATCACAACAATGGGATATCATATCCCTACTAATTATAACGGACGAGGGAACCACTGAGAAACACAGACACACAAAACAAACACACATTTATGAAATCATGAAACAACAATAGCATCAAAACTGTGATTGAAAAAAATGAAAAAAGACAGTGGAACGGGACAGAGAGTGAGGTATATATTTGTGTCAATCCTCTTTTTAGGACACAGAGGAAGATGTGGTAAGGGAGTGAGTTCTATCCAAGATAAAAAGAATAAAATTGTAAAGGAAAACTGGGGGCTGACAGTCAGAGCCAGGACGAGTATTTAAAGAACCGGCAGATGTTTTGCAGTATTTAAAGAATCGGCAGATGTTCTACAGCCATGTCAGGAATGAAAAACAAGAAAGAGTCTGGCACGGTGCAGTGATTTTTCAGTACTAACTGTAACAAGGTAAGCAATTCAAACAGCTAAATAATTAAAGTCAAAGATGCTAAATCGACTGGCTTCACACCTGACATTGGCCTCCGGGAAGATAATAATCATCTCAAGTGATCACCTCCAGAAACCTTCAGAATATACAGAAATTCATAATATTCCTAGCTCAAAGATTTTCCCAAACTCCAAAATATCTCTCTTTCATGCCATGCGCTCTCCAGACTGGTGTGTGGGCATATTCTGAGTGTTGGACTGACAATAGTCACACCAACCCATCCGACAAAGTAGTTGCAGACCATGTCATGGGGCCTGGAGAACAGAATATATAATCCTGCCCTCCAAAGCGAGGGCAGAAAAGTACTCATTGCATGTGGGAGATAGAGTTCCGTCAAACTATCCTCGTCCACCAATGAGCAGGTCTAGTTGTGCCATTCTACTTAACCCGCGCGGCATCTCTCTCATACTAAATGAACAGCGTATCATTCAACTGCTACAAGCTATTTAAATGAGCCTAGTAAAGACAGTCAAAGGATGGATCCAAGCAATACCCATTATAGTTATTAAATTAAAAATGTTAAATAAAAATATTAGTGTTGAATTTCTTTATATATTTATATAAGTATATTTATTTATTTATATATACCTCCATAGAAATCACGGCACTCAAGAGTGGGGGGGGGGGGAGGAAGGGAAGATATAACACTCAGGACTGCCCCTAGAAGCATTATTCTAACAGAAAGAGTAGGGGCTGCATGGGACAGTTGTCCAGGAGAGGTGAAGGAAACCAAAGCGAGGTCATGCACTGCAAAGGGCAGATACTGAAAGAGGGGATCCCAAAAACACAGGGGTGCAGAAAGAACAGGAAATGGACAGACTCCATATGCACGGTTGCCCCGGTCCACCATCAAATTCATCGCTACTTTGAATCAGCGCAGGAGAAAGCTCCTGACGCAGCTGCCCTGCTCAGCAACTGATGCAGATCCGGTAAACACTACATATGGATTCATTAACGCCGGCCTCATTTGGAATCCCAAGGTTTGTAGATCGCAACTCTTGTCATTTCTGCTCGGCTGAACCTGATGGTGTAATTTGTTTCTCCTGTAGAAACTGGCTGCTCAGGGGAATTCAGATGAGCCCGGCGGAGCTCGAGATGCACATGGGCCATGAGATCGCTGCCGGGGACGGATCACCGCAGCAGGATGGGGTGGCATGGTGGATCTGGAGATGGGTGAATTTGGAATCTTCTTCCCTGCCCACTCATGGATAAAATACAGCCATGGGGAGAGGATGAAGGGGCAATGGCAGTTCATTGAGTAACAGTGCTGTAATGCTGCTAGCAGTCTGTAAATTGAACAATACAAAAATTCATGAAATCTAGAAAAATACAAAAAATGCACCATTTATATTGCATGTGTAATCGGAATTTGAGCAAACAAATGTGAACCAAATCCACCTCATCATTTTTTTTCTGTACTGGAGAAAAATTGAGTAAATAAGGAGTTTTCACCAAAGACATCCATATCCACCAACAACTCCTCTACAATAAACACATTTATTTCCACTATTAAGTTCCACAATTGGGGGTATAATAAAATAGCAAAGCAATATGATGCTGAGTCACAAACAGGGTCATATTTCACATTTGAAAAGTGAAAGAAACGTATTGTAGCCTTTCATTTTGTAATTAGAAATAACCCCTACTCAACATGTGCCCTGGTGTATGCCACTGAAAAGAAACACGTCCAGCCGGTGTCCTCCTCTATCCCTACTGAACGCTCTCAGCACTTTGTTGAGGTTAATCATTGAATGTGTGCTCTGTTTAGGTGATATAAGCACTGGGTGCCCGAATACAAACAATATCGGACCCTCAATGTTGCATCCTTAATTGTCTGTATCGTGGGGATCGATAATTCCAGAATGCAGGAACACATTATGAATTTTGACTTCTAAATGGGGAATAACCGGACGAATTGTTCTGATGGTTTGTCAGCATTACTGGGCCTTTTTTCCCCAGCATAGTTTTCTTAGTGAAATATCTGGGTGGAATAAAAAACAGGAGTCACTGTTTCATCATGGTCCTTGGAATTCCCGATTACACCAGTAACTACTATTACCAGACACATTAGGGATTTCTAGACACTGAGACTGAGGGCCTGGTGCACAATAACAGTACCTCCAAGGCACCCTGCATGCAGGAAGAGTCCTTACTCCGTCTCCCGTTCCTGAGTAACACTCAGCTCACTTCCATGCCAGGTAAACGGGGAAGCGAAGTGAACCCTAAGACCTACACAACCTCTGGAGTTTGCTCTGTACTCCTGAAGTTGCCAGGAATGCAAACTTCAGTTTGGGGGGATGACCATGTCCTAATGAAAAGAGCCCCTACTATTAGGTCTTATGGGGTCCGTCTGGCACTTAGGTCATTGGTACTCAGCTGCAGACGGTCTCTGTGCTTGCGCATAACAAAAGACAGATGGAAGAAGTGAGGCTTGATTTGAAGGCAGAATTTTTGGAGACTAAAGGCATATCGCAGCCATTTTCTACATGAGCCGACCACACAAGTATCTGGGCCCAGACAGTGTTCTAGAAGCCACCATGGCTATCTTGAGCTGGAATGAGAATCGCAAAAGGAGGGAGTTCGGTCTACCATGAATGACTCTGCAGAAGGGTCATATGTTATAATTTCTGCAGTCCCACAACCAGAACTCTGAATGATGCACATCCTAGAAGTGATGTTTTCAGTCCAGTTACCAAGGGATACACATAGTGCTAATGATCAACAAACATTCGAAGCCCAGTACGGTCACACATATGCCACAAATGGCTAAGGCAAGCCGACTGGCAAAACAAAGAAGGTTCTGTGTCACGAGGCTGATGAGACCACAGGACCAAACATCAGTGCTTTGTTTACGGCAGGTCCTGTGGGAGGGCTCAAGCATGCTGTGAAAGGCGCATGCTTTATCAGTATTTGACAGACAAGGTTATGGAAGCTACGTCAAGGCAAGAACATGGTTGAATGATCTGACCTTGACGGCCAGGAAGCTAAAGGGACCTTCATCCTTAAGATCTATTGTGCCCTTTCCCTTCAGAAACACATGGTCACCGTCAAGCCTTCGAAATGTGAGGACCGCTGCTTTTCTGCAGGCAAAACTGGTGTTAGCGGAGCTGATAATTCTAATCCAGTGTATTACGGCATTTTCTTCTTAAAATTCAACATACCCAGGAACTCCGCAAGGTTTTTCTCGTACAAATGTGGTAAACAATTACTGTGAGAGCAAACCTCACTCCTTCTCAAAGGGACTGTTCTTTTCGCTCTGCTGAGTCCCTGGAGTTACCTGCCAGAGTGAAGAAGTTTTGTCCTCCCTCGACCTTCCCCCCTGGCAGTCTGTAGCTGGGAGCAAACCTCTTCCCTCCACACTAAAGATAATTAGCGCCCATTGTCTCCTAAAAATGACTGGTTATGGGCTCACCACTGCATTTCTCTTCTACAACAACAGCTAATTAGCTCGATTTCTCAAACTGCAATTTAAAGAATGTTAATTATCTCATATTCTGCAAGTGGAGGAACTTTTGCCTTATTAGTAAAAGGGCATGACTGAAGATCTAAAGAGCTCGTGGTGTTCTGTCAAAAGTTAGCACGCTGAAAAGCAGATTAACTGTGCATGTCCATGTCAGTGATGCGCTGTCCATGCCTTTCTTGCTGCAGGAGGGAAGCAAGCGGAGGGCAGGGGGATCATGTGTAGTGTAAGATACTCATTGGGTTTGCAGAACTCTACATTAATAGGGTCCCCCATGCACATCATGGGAGACGATTGACCTTTAGATGGCAAACAACATCTAAAGATAAAATGTAAAGACAACAAGATTTCCTGATGAGATTAATTTTTTTAAGCATTGGAAATTGTTTTGTTTTGTTGTCTTTTTTTGCCATACAGGTATTCATTCACATCGCAGAGGCGTGAAAGACCCATATAGCCTAGAGAAGGAACCCACTGAAACTGGAGGTGGTGAAAGAACATCTTGAGGTTTTTTTCACACGAAGCCTGGTTCAAACACAACTTGGTCCTCTTCTTTCCTTGCAATGCAGAATCTCTTCTATACATGTTTATTTGTTGGGCACCTTCCTGCATTCTCTCCACACATGTCCCAAGGCTGGGCTCTGGCGCAGAGGGATATTTAGCCTTTCAGTAAAGAATGATCAGCATACCTTCCTCCCCCTTTCTTGGACCTAGTAGTAGTTTCCCTTTGGTTTCAGGGGCTGCAGCTACCTGACAGATCTCAGAAAGCTCGCCTAGAAGAATTCATGTTAGGACCAGCAGAGGTCACCTTTGTCCAGGGACTGGGAGTAGTAACTTAGCAACCTCTAGGACATTTGAATCCTGGCCTCTTTCTTGGACCTGGTAGTAGTTTCCATGTATAGTTTGAGAGACTGCTATTATCTGGCAGATCCCAGAAATCTTCCCCCACGGGAATTCATATTAGGGCCAGCAGAGTTCACCTTTGTGGCGTTAATAATTAAGCATCCTCTGGGGCAATGCAGTACTGGCCTGACTCTGACCCAAGCCTGTCTTTGCTACAAGGGTTCTGAAAGGAATGGCAGTAGGGGATGCCGGTGGGATCTCTCTCTCCTTTTTCTAGGTAATGGATGGTCCCTCAGTGAGACAGAAAACCTTAGGTTGAATGTTGCCTAGTGGTCAGCCCCTTCAGAGGCACCCCTCCTGCTTCCACCAAGTTCATTGACCCAGAGGGAAGGGGCATCTCGGTTTGTGACATTTGATGAACGACTATTCTGGTATTGACTTCTAAGACATTGGTCATTTACATCTCTGATTTGCTGCTACCACGCTTGCTTGGACTCAGCAGAGCACTAACCGTGAATGCTCTCTCTTCAGAGGCTTCGTGTGGAAGGGAGGCACTCATTGAGACTGAGCCTTATGGGTTGCAGATAGTTGGCTGAAGTGATGACTGCTCTGAACTGGGTGTCCATCCGCCAGCACTTTCAACTTTGCTCCATCCATGGAACCAAAATGGCGCCATTGCTGTGAGGATTTTCTTTGGCTGCAGAGGAGCAATTGGTGTGACGGAAAAGAGTGATATTGTAGCTGTCCTCAATCAGGGGGCTATGTGACCTCATCACCATTACTGCAGGAGCTGGAAGCTAGTTAATGGAGGCACCCTCGATGAACCATCATACATTTAGAATCAAATATCTACAAGTGTTCATGTTCACAGAATTATGATGGAAGAGAATAAACAGAACACCAATCAGATATGTTCATTTCACTACAAAAGAAAAGCATTGTAAGTACCAACAACAAAGATCTGGATACCCGTTGCTCATTGCCGGGCTGTAGCTTAATTCCGCAGATTGTACCTAGTTCCCATTTCTTTTCAACATGTTTAAGGGTCACAGCCATGGCCATCACCATCACAGCTCCTATCCTTATATCATACCAGTTTCCCACAGGTCACACTCTTTCTCCACAAACTTAACTCCCTGATCATGGGCCACAGTTTCAGTCCATAAACTACATACCCTGTCCGCAGCCAACTATTGCTGTAGATAGGACACACGTGCTGGCCGTGGATTGCACCTCCGCCCACAGACCACTCCTCTTTTCCACAGACAGTCCAATAAACACATCTCCCACTCATAGAATTTTACTATATGCAAGGAGTATATCTCACACCCGTTGACCTCCTGTCCAGGGGTCATATTACTTGACATGGACCCAATATCTTATCAATGGGCCACAGACACTTGTCTCTGAGGAAATCTCCCAGTTTCTATATAGGAATGTCTACCTCTTCTCAGAGAAGTAGACAAACGCTCAGAGGAATGGCATTAGATGAAGGGCACACAAGCTTGAAAGCAACTTCAATCCTGTGTCTACACACAGAGTCCATTGAAGTTGCTTTCAAGCTTGCGTGCCCTTCATCTAATGACATTTCTCTGAGTAATATTCAAACTGTGGGGTGGGAGCATCCTGGTGGTGGGAGCTGGCATGAAGAAATGCCAGGGGGTTCTAGGGTTTGGCTAGAATAAGCATGTAGCACGTCCCCGGGTAACACGGAGTCTTTTGTCACTCATGTCACGGATGAAAGTAGATCTCCAAGGGAGGCCTCTAAATAATCCCCAATGCCCCCTCCCTTCCCATTTCTGATAAAGGATCACAGAGTGTGCACTCTTAGGGTTACAGATCTGGCAACACTATGTTGCCAAACATGTATTTGACTGAAGTTTTAAAATGGATAAGGGCACAGTTCAAATTGTTAAATATGCTCAGAGCTACTGAGTGTTGTATGTGTTCTGCAAAATCTTCAACCAGTACTAATATTTTAGCCAGTGCATTGAATATTGTGATTTATAGTTTCACCTACTCCTCAAAAATTCCAGCATGCATAGGTCTTTACCCTAACAATCCAAGACTGGGTGAAAATGCCACAGGGGCAATGGGCGCAGCTCTGTAGGATAATGTGGCAAAATTAAAGGCAAGAACCAACATCAATGTTGTCAACATTTCTTTGATGCCCTCTAAAGTACTTTGGATACTTGGCTTACAATATATTTTCAATTTCACCAATGGAATCTATTTACTGAAAAAGTAAAACAGAACATAGCTTCTGGCCAATTATTTAAATATGTCCCTTTCTCTTGTGACCTCACTTGAATGTTTTGGCTAGCGTGCTTTGTTTTACAGTGCATGTATGTAATGTGATAAACTAAAATGCTCTGCTGTAAGTCAATGCTCTCTATGTGTGTTAGAGAATGTGCCCGCAACCCCCACAGAATTGTTTTATCTTTCTTTCTTTCAATATTTAATAATTTAAAAAGAATTGTGAGAAAATAGGTTTGTCATTTGGAGGGTCACCAATGAATTTTTTTTACAGTATGGAGCACGGCATTAATAGAAGACCTTTTGTCTAGCGTCAGTAGGGATGTTGGTAAGAGACACTATTTTCCTAAATTTTATGACACATTTCCTTCATATTCAATTTTGATGTACCCAATATTATTCTTCTAATATGCATCATAGTATATTAATTTCCCCTTAGCTGTAAGTGCATTTTACTTTAAAATAACAAAAAGACCTCGGTTATAGACCAAAAAACGATTACACATAGGAGCTAACTTTACCCCCAAAAACCAAAACGTTCAGTCAGTGTTAAGGGGGAGGGCCAGGATGCTGCCTTCATCAGGATCTGATCTAGTTTGCAGCCTTCTTGAAGCCCTTGCCCAGTTGAACCTTGCTGAGGGACTTAGCCAGTTTGCAGCCTTCTTAATGGCCTGGGTGAGGTTGCAGACTTTTGTGGCCTTGAGCCAGGCTGCAGCTTTCTTGAAGGCCTCTGATAGTTTACAGCCATTTTAGGACCGCGTGTGATTGCAGCTATCTTTGGGGCTGGGTGAGGTTGCAGCCTTTTTTGGGCGTGAGCCAGGTTGCAGCTTTCTTGAAGGCCTCTGATAGTTTACAGCCATTTTAGGACCGCGTGTGCTTGCAGCTATCTTTGGGGCTGGGTGAGGTTGCAGCCTTTTTTGGGCGTGAGCCAGGTTGCAGCTTTCCTGAAGGCCTCTGATAGTTTACAGCCATTTTAGGACCGCGTGTGATCGCAGCTATCTTTGGGGCTGGGTGAGGTTGCAGCCTTTTTTGGGCGTGAGCCAGGCTGCAGCTTTCTTGAAGGCCTCTGATAGTTTACAGCCATTTTAGGACCGCGTGTGCTTGCAGCTATCTTTGGGGCTGGGTGAGGTTGCAGCCTTTTTTGGGCGTGAGCCAGGTTGCAGCTTTCCTGAAGGCCTCTGATAGTTTACAGCCATTTTAGGACCGCGTGTGATCGCAGCTATCTTTGGGGCTGGGTGAGGTTGCAGCCTTTTTTGGGCGTGAGCCAGGCTGCAGCTTTCTTGAAGGCCTCTGATAGTTTACAGCCATTTTAGGACCGCGTGTGATTGCAGCTATCTTTGGGGCTGGGTGAGGTTGCAGCCTTTTTTGGGCGTGAGCCAGGTTGCAGCTTTCTTGAAGGCCTCTGATAGTTTACAGCCATTTTAGGACCGCGTGTGCTTGCAGCTATCTTTGGGGCTGGGTGAGGTTGCAGCCTTTTTTGGGCCTGAGCCAGGTTGCAGCTTTCCTGAAGGCCTCTGATAGTTTACAGCCATTTTAGGACCGCGTGTGCTTGCAGCTATCTTTGGGGCTGGGTGAGGTTGCAGCCTTTTTTGGGCCTGAGCCAGGCTGCAGCTTTCTTGAAGAGAAGGGTAAAGTTTCCGCCAAGTTGAGGCCCTTGGGCAGGTACAACCCTGTTGAGGGCCCCTCCCGGGGTTGCAGCCTTCCTAAGGGTGATGTTTCAGGTCGTTGTTAAGGGACTGGCTGAGGGTGCAGCCTCCCTGAGGGCCTTGGCCAGGCTGCAGGCTTCCTGAAAGAATGAACCTGGTTACAGCCTTTTTGAAGGCCCACGTGAGGCTGCACACTTTGAGGAGGTAAGAGAGTCTTGTTGAGGGCCGGGGTCAGAATCTAAACTTTTTAAAGGCCTGAGTGAGAGCTGAGCCTTTTCTGAGGTCACAGCCGGAGAGAGGGTCTTAGTTGAGACTTCTTGCGCGCATCGGAAGCCGGCACAGCACCATACCTCCTTTCTCAGTATACTGCAGCCAGGAGCTGGCAGTAATGAAAGTGCCCGCATTCTGAGCCATGCTGCGGCAGGTCCTGGCGCTGCAAGGCTGGCACGCCGTAAGTGCCGTGGAATGCACGACTACGAGCGGTTCTCACAAACCTGTGGCCTGACAAAACAATACAGACACATATCTGCGATCCATTATGCCGCTTAGGAGGAAAACGACTGCTCTGGCTCTCGAAGGATGCCAATTTTCTGCCAGCGCTAGACTGGGAAAAACATAAGTACTGTGAAATAAGAAAACAACTGTGTGAACGGCTCTGCAATAACAAGCGCAGCCCACTGGAACTTCCTGGCAGCCTCGGCCTGATGCTGTTTGGTTTGGGGGACTTTCACACGTTTGCGTCTCTCTCCAGCGAATGATTGTTTCCCGTTTTTTTTCTTACTCGAGTTGACGTGGAGACTGTTTGGTCTTCCTAGCAGGAAATGGCCTGACAGGCTCCTGTGTGTGTGGGTGTTGGGCAGGGCAGGGGTACTGTCGTTCTCTGAGAAGGATTTCCGGAGGCAGCCCGCACTCTCGGTCTTTTGACCAAACTGAAACTGTTTGTATTGCTAATTGATGCGAAAAATGCTGCAATATTTAGGTGGCTGGAGGGTCGCGCTTCTTGACTCAACTAAGACTATTGGCATCTGATCTTTCCCTGATTTTCTGGACCTGCTGTCCCGCTTCCAGACGTACCCTCTATAGCGCCGGTGTTCATTTCATGCAGCAAAAATGTTTGAGCCCTGTAGGGAAGACTGGTTCTAGGGTCGTCCCTGTTGTACGGGTGGGACATAAAGTGACAGGAGGCAACAGATTATCCTCCATTAAAAGCAATTTCTCAGGATGCCCCAGTGAAGACTGAACTCGCCAAGCATGGTTTAAGAGATTACTATAGCAGAAGCCACCCCATATACACCCACCATTGGCAAAGCCAATACGTCAGGTTTTAATTTGCAGACACATGTAACACAGACCATCTCAAATGCTGTTTACATGCATTGAGTACACAAATGTGGTTTATCACATTAAAGTCTAACCTTGCAGCAGTGCCAATGCTTGGAAAAATGGAGCAAAAACGATTGTTTCTGTATAGAATACATATAGGAGATTAATCATTGAATGTGACAAACAGCGTGATGATTGAGTCTACTTTTCAGATGTGAAATAGTCCTTAACGCTTTCCAGTAGAAGCACTCCAGGATCTTGGTTGGCGAGGTCATCTTGGTAGAAAGAGAGTGGTTTGGGGAGCAGTTGCCTTATTTGGGTGCCCTACATGAGCCCTGAGAGAGTGGCCTGGGATAGGGATCTGGAAATGACGTAAAGCGCTTGGTCTGTAGAAGAGAAGATGCACGACAGAAGTGGAAAGGAGGAGCCTCAGTAGACCGTATGCTTAGAGGATGACTTATAAATCAGATGGGTGTGCAAATATTGACAAAGCCAATGGGTCTTACCTTTCAATTGTGTTACTTGACCTTACGGCTTTTCCAATCTTTTTGCAGGTGCTGTGCCCCCATCCACAAAATGGAAAAATGCCAGTTTTTCGATGTAGAGCATCATTGATAAAAACTAAAAGAAATCACTGCAGCCTGATGACATACATGCGCGTGCATCACCACGCATGCAGGCATATGCATCATGACATGGTGGCCATTTGTTCCTAAATTTAAAATGTACTGGTCCAAGATGGCAGATACCCATCTTGAAGAGGTAAATTAAAAAATAAACGCACATGCATGCAGTGAAGAGAAAGCAGGAGTGGCCCAGTAGCAAATTGAAGCAGTTGAGCCCTCTAAAACAGTTTTAAAAATGTGGTGGTGAGGGACAGGGGAGAAATTGGTGGAGAGTTGGGAGGGAAGAAGAACTCAACACAAGAGCAAGGGCATGGAGGAGCATGGACGATCTGGTGGGTTGAACAATAAAAAATGTAAAAGCTTGATGGCACCGAATGAAGGAAGGAAAGGAAGAGCTAGTGGGTATGGGGGACGCACCACGGAAAAACAAATGACGCGTGTTGTTGCATCATGTGAATGTTGCATCCTTGCAGTACTTGTAGTGCATCTACCCTCACTCTTCCCTATGCTTCCTGCAGTAAATCTTGCATTAACTTTCGCTCACTCTCTACTTTGTCCTTTGAACTAGATCTTTGCCTCTCTGCTCCTCGAAGCAAGTACAATAGAACCAATGGGGATGGAACTAGGAGTGGTTTGGACAATAGAATATTTATTTACCTAGTAGCAGCTTTGACGATCTAAGTCACGTTGCAGCACAACACTGAGAAGTATTTCTTAAAAGTGATAGTTTTAAACATGACCCATTAGTAAACTAAAAGGTAAGACAGTTAGCATGTAAACCCTGTAAATGACCTAGGTTATTATAGAGCAACATTATAGTCTATTAAAACAAACTCAATAGGGTTTTTACATATGCAATAATGAAGAAAAAAGAGTTTTGGTAAAATAAAATATACGCCTAAGATCACACAATTTAAGCAGGGAAACTGCAATTTATAGCTGATTTCTGGTTTCACTTTATCCAAATCAGCCAGTACATCAATAGCTATTTTCTTTCCTTGCGTTAGGTTTTTGTTCTTGCCTCGCGTTTTTCTCACTTTTGAGCGCTTGACATGAGCACTAGTTACATTAGCTAGGCCCAACAGGGATGTTACGGGACTTGCTCAGACTCGCAGAATGTTGGGTCATTGCAGAGACTCGAACCAGACTCCCCAGTTCCATAGTCGGCTGTAAGGCTATATAATGTGAAGAGAGAGGGAGAGAGACAGGCAGAAGCCACATGAAAGCTCGGCTCGTTCTGGGCTCGAGGTTCCAACACACCCTCCAGCTAGCCAGGCTTTAGGCTCGAGCCTGGCTTGAGCTTCAGTTGCTCGCCCACCTCTGCTTTCTACTGGTAAACTCCGGGGAAGGGAAGGAATCCTGCAGTGGAGGCTTCAAGGTAACCAAGGCCTGGCCAGCCTCACCCAGACCGTACCATTGCTGAGCGTGAGAGAGGGTGCAGCCCTCCCTCTCCAAGCCCACGGCGGTAATAGCAGTCAGAACTGTGGCCTGTGGGAGAAACAGGAAGTTTCACCTGTGGCAGTGCTGTGTGCTTCAACAAGCCACAATATCCGGAGATGGAGCCTGTTGACGTATGGGCGTGTGGCTATCGGAGGTGCAGCTCTCTTTAATATATACCATTATTTTAGAAGTGTGAACGTGTTTACGGCTCGCCCTGTGCTAACTTCAGGCCTGCGAACGCCGTCTCTCCAAAGGCGTCATAAAACTTGTAATTTGCGACAAATCGCAGGGTTGTGTGCACACGGTGCAATCCGTCGGATTGGGCGCGCATTATAATGGCGGATAATACATCCACTCATCACAGAGGCGAGGCCCACGTGCTCACGGGTGGGGGAGTAAGATGCAGGCGGTCTTCCGGTACAGCAGGCGTATAAACGTCTGCAGTTTTATCGCTACAGCATAAACAACAGGGACAGGTTCCATGCGCCCTAAAACTGCAGAGAAATTGTGAATGTTCTAATTGGCAACGCAAGCAGACGAAATATTCAAAGCAGGTGTTTCCCCTCGCTATGATCCGCTGCAAAACTCTCCCAGAAAATCGTGTTTACAACTGCTTCGCCTAAAGAGCAATATTTTGCAGAACTCAGCAATTGTAGGAGAGAGATGCTAAAAAGAGTGATATATTAAAAGTGCAAGGCGGGGGAGGCGTCGAAGGAGGTGCAGGGGAGAAAACAGCAGGGAACAAGGGAAGCATAACGGGAGTAAGGGAGAAGGTGCGGGGGGGGAGAAAATATGGAATGTGAAAGTGAGAGGATGGATTATACAGAGTCTGAGGGCATGTGGAAGGAAGCATTAAGGGGAGGAACACAGGGGTGTAGCTATCAAAAGAGCAGCAGGCGCAGAGACACAGGGGCAAGCGGTGCAAGCTAGAAGATTTAAATATCCAGCCGCTTTGAACCAAATGTGTGAGGAGTAAAGCAAGCGAACCCGGCCCTCTCTCATGACCTATCTTGTCTCTTTCCTCCAAGCATCTATCATTTCATCTTTACACCCTCTGATATCCACCATTTCCTCTTTACATTCTGTCATCCATTTATTCTTCGATTCAATCTTTCATCATTCCATCCATTGGCTATCCCATCCGTCCATATGTTCGCAAGTCTATCATCTATGCATGCATCCATCCATACATCAATCTAGACAGCCATCGTTTGTTTGATTTAACCATCCATCAATAATGCTTTTCATCTAACAATGGTTCCTTTTGTCCATTTATCCATCCATCCATCCATCTCTCAGATTTCCATATACTCTGCCGTCCTTTCACCTATCTATCCATCTAAGCATTCACCTATCATTTCACCTACACATCCTCCCATCATTCCGATCACCCCTCCAACCTTTTTTGCACCTTTCCCTCCTTTCAAACCTTCCATCCTTCTTTACCTTTTCTATTAATCCATCTTTCTTTCTTCCTTGTAGCCTTAATTCGAAGTTTTCGTCTGGCAAGCCGGAGAGAACCTGCCCCCCTCTGTTACTGCTTGGGGGTCCACGACGCCCCTGAGTGTGAGTCCCACTACTGTTTTTTTTTTTTTTTAACTACCAAAATATGAGACGTGGGCCATTTCCCCTCCTTGAATTAGGACCCACGGCTGGTTGAATGGCTGTATGGGAGAAGGAAAGACGGACGGAAACGTGGCGATGGGGAGGAAGGGTGCGGGTCAGGCCACCCAAGCGTCCGCTGCGAGTCCTGCCCTTCACCTTATGTACCGCATGTGTGGATAGTCGGTGACGCACTTCCAGATAGCACGTGCCTCCTCTCCTGAAGGGCACGCTCTGTGACGCACATAACACCAACCTTCCCGGTGCTACACGCACTTCCTGGGGGGGAGGTGGGGGGGCGAGTATGCCGGCGCCAGCGCCCTCGCTCAGCCGGTAGCCTCATCGCGAGTAACGCTGGACGGTGGGTGTTTTCCCTGAAGGCGGCTTTATTGGGCACATAAATCACCCCTTATCTGGCACATGCATAGCGGTGAAAATAAATAACAGGGCACCAATCTGACCCTCCCCGCAGCACCTCATTTACAACAGCGGCCAGCGAGGACTGTCATCCGGAGCTGCTTCCGCGGTTTACTTAAAATTAACCACTTAGCGCACAGCAGAAACTGGACAGATTCGTTGCACGTCTGCCTGAGGTGTGCAGCCTCATCCTTCCACTGTCCAGGTGGACTCGCATGTTGCCAGCCTACTTCTGACATCCTCACATAGCTTTTTTACCTTTCGGCAGGCGAGTTCTTGCGTCAGAAGTAGCCTATCAAATCACTGGAA
Source organism: Triturus cristatus (assembly GCF_964204655.1). Taxonomy (NCBI): domain Eukaryota; kingdom Metazoa; phylum Chordata; class Amphibia; order Caudata; family Salamandridae; genus Triturus; species Triturus cristatus. The sequence continues at coordinate 873,528,153 of NC_140585.1, forward strand.
TTGCATGGTAATGTTAGAAGCACCCTCTAAAAATGTATTTAAGATCGACGCGTCAGACGTATTCTGCAGTACAATCGCACAGCGTTCTGACGTCAGAAGTAGCCCGTCAGTACATCATCAGTCAAGGGATGTTGCACGGGCTCGGTACTTCTTAGTGACTGACACTTGGCCGTCCTCATTAATGACCACACCAGGTAGTCATTCCTAAATTCATTACCCTGAGCAGTGTGTCTCGTTTTCAAGGTCTGCGGAATCGCCCCGTACTATCTGCCTTACATAGCACGTGATGCACTGAGTACAGTAGTAGTCACGGGCACACCTGGCTGGCTGGCATAGCTGATTTCCCCGGTGCTTGGAGAGCCAGTCGTGCCCAGCAAGACAACATAAACAAAGTCTTCCCCTGAGGGAGGCCCCGCCGCCGCTCTCAACCGCGGCGATGCCCTCCTGGGCACCTGCTTACGTCAGAGGAGGGCACGGGCAGGAAAACACGTGCCCCCCGGGAGATGGCATTTCCTAGAGGATGGAGCGCTCGAGATGGAAGTCTTACTACTTACTGTATCTGTTGGGAGGCTGCGGAGAAGGGGCGGAGCCTCCGCACAACCGCCTGCTACAGAGAAGCACTGGCAGGAATGCAGGCAAGGGGGCAGGCTGGCACTGCAGCTAGAAGGGATGGGACAGGATCAGAAGGGCAGGAACAAGACTCCTCAGAGAGTATTGCAGAGGAGAGTACTCCTTAAATGTACTACAGGCCCAAAGAGGCGAGGTAACTTTACCCCTTTAAAAGTACTGGAGTCGCCAAAAGGACACTAGTTACACAGGGTATGTACCTGCTACAGTGCAATTCGTGTAGGTGCACTGTATTGTAAGAGTTACATATTGTGTTGAAATTCGTGTTTAATCATTTCATTTCATTTTCGATCTTTATTTCGACCATTTGGTCATAAAAGATACACATACATTAAAATCACAAAAATTCTGTCACATTTGATAAAACATCAGTGCGTGATTTAAAAATCCACTTCAGACATTATTAACAATGTTGAAAATAGAGCAATCTACAGACTACCCAGCATTTTTTAAAAGACGATTACGCGTATGCCATACATTTGTAAAAAATTTGGCAAGCGCAAAAACGATTGGGCCGGAAACATCACATTTTAAAATCCTGTACATAGGTATATATTCCCTGCCACCCAAGTTCTTAATCAGAGGCAGCAGCCAGTACTTTCTGGCTGCCTTATATGCTGGGCAGAAAAAGATCGCATGTAAGTCATTTTCCTCTTTGTCAGCGCAAAGGGGGCAATACTTAGTGGAAGGGACTTGCGGCCAGGTGCTAGAAAAGGAGCGCAAAGGCAATGTACCGTATCTCCACTGGAGAAATAACTTTCTAGTGAGTACGGGATATATGGGATCAAAAGCCTTTTCAAGTGCATAGAGATCCTTATTTTGCAGGAATTTAGAAGAAAGGGACCCCTCTGTCTGGGAAGCTAAAGCCCTTACCCTTTTGTGTTCATGATACAGATTCGCCAAAAATCTCTTAGAGATTCTAGGTGCTGTATCTGCTGGTTTAGTCCACAGTTCGGGGAGCCCCAGATCTGTGCAGATTGACTGGATATTTTGGACCCAGGGGATACTGAGCGCCTTGGGGTGTTTTAATAGTTCGACCAGTTCCGCCCTATAGTCGGCGAGATCGTCGCTGCTCCAAAGCCTGCGCCAGAAGGCAATGGGTCTTAGACTTATCTCGTCGGCGAGAGGCCGTAGCCCTAGATCAAGCCTCAAAGGGAGAAGTGGGGTACTAGAAGGAAGTGCGGTAATTTGTCTTATGAATCTGTTTTCCGTGGATGACAGATTCCGACATGGGGTATGGCCCCACAGTTCAGCCCCATACAGGATCGCCCCCCTGGCCTGTGCTTTATATATCTGAATTAGGGCCCCCAATGGGCGATAGGTCGAACCGGTCATCATCCGGGAGATACCCCCGGTAATTTGTACTAGTTTAAGGTTAGCCCTGGTTTGATGGGTCCCCCAGGTCATATTTTCGTTGAGTGTCACGCCGAGATATTCATACGTGGCTACTCTTTCCAGCCGTGCTGCTCCCAGCAGGGGATTCGGGCGCTGTTTGGGGCTTGGATTCAATACCATATATTTGGTTTTTGTGGCATTGATTTCCAGTCCTCTGTCCTGACAGAAGGCCACAAAGGCATCAAGTATCCTTTGGATGCCCATGGGAGTTTTAGATACCAACAGTGTGTCATCCGCAAACATTATTGCGGGCACACTGTTGCCATTTAGTTTGGGGGCATCTGTGTAGACGGTGGCGTTCAGATGAGCGATTACCCCGTTGACAAAGAGGCAAAACAGGGTCGGCGCCAGCACACAGCCCTGTCTTACCCCTCTGCCCACGGGGAATCTGTCAGTCAGCTCCCCCGACCTCCCACACCTCACCTGGGCATAATTGTTATGGTGCAGCCTCTGCAAGGTCAATAAGATGTCTGGTGGTACGCCCATCCCTGCCAGAATGACCCAGAGTTTTCCCCTGGGCACGAGGTCGAAGGCGGCTCGTAGGTCCACGAAAATCGTGTACAAACTGCCACCCTCGAACCTCACTGTCTTCCAGTACACCAGGTTCAATCTAAAGACCTGGTCCACAGTCGATACCCCTTTCCTAAAGCCTGCCTGGTATGGACTGAGGGCGCCTGCCTCCTCAATCCATTCCTGAAGCCTATTCAGGAGAACCCTGCCGAACAACTTCTGCGCTACATCTATCAGGCTGATCGGTCTGTAGTTGGCTGGGAGGAGGGGGGATCCCTTTTTGAAAATCGGGACCACCTCAGCCCCCAGCCAAGTACTAGGGATTTCCATCCCACCGAGGATACCATTAAAAAGAGCAGCGAGGTAGGGCGCCCAGACGGTGGGCTCCTGCTTGTACAGGTCTCCCGGTAGCCCATCCAGCCCAGGGGCCTTCCCCGAAGCCAGGCCTGAAATGGCAGCAGTGACCTCACTCAGTGTTATTTGGTCCACCTGAGAGCCCTGCCTTTCTGGTTCAATTGACACAGGAAGTTCTCCGGACTCAGCGCTGTATAAGGACTGGAAGTGGACCTGCCACACTCCAGGAGCTATGTTAGGCTCCACTGCCGAATGTAAACTCCCTGATCCCCCGTTCACCATTCTCCAGAACAGGCGTTGATCTTGCACTGCTAGGGCCTTAGTGAGTTCTTCCCACTGGTTTTCCTCCCATTCTATTTTAGCCTGGGCGAGAAGTTTCTTATAGGCTTGCCTATATTGCTTAAGGCGTTCCCCTCCTTTGCCCTCCTTTATTACTCCGAGGAGTTCTGTTTTGGCCCGTCTACAGGCCACATTGTACCATTGGGTTTTGCCTTGGCACCTCTCTCTTGGCTTTCGTACCTTACATGTGAAGTGGGGTGCCGCAACTTTTATAAGTTCCTTGTGGGCATCAGACAATTTGCTCCTTATGTCTATTTTTCTTGCTACACTATCAAGGTCCCCAACAATTTCCAGGATAGGGGTAATCTCTGCATAGAGCAGTGGGAGTTTGTCCTTTTTTGTGACCAGATGCTCCCACCTAATTCTTCTCCTACTGTTGTCTATAAGGAGCGTGGGGTGGTTCCCTTCTTCCTGGGTCACTAAGCCCTGAGGTGCTGGATGAACAAGATCTAACTCAAGGGCATTATGGTCACTATCCAACCTATCTATTACCCTAAAATCCTGTATAGTTGACCACCTCGCTAGTTGGACCAGAATGTAGTCCAAGTGTGACTCTCTTCCCCGGCGGTTGTAGGTATTTTTGCCTGGTGTGTCCGATTTAACTCTCCCATTACACGCTCTAAGTCCATACCTTAAGGTAAGGGCAGTGATTTGCAACGCTAATGGGGTCCAAGCTTTCGGAGATGGAACATCAACCCCTGGTACTGCCCACCTAGCTTCTTCATCTGATAAAAACCCTTCCTGAAGGCCGGGGAGTGGCTCAAAGTGAGAATTAAAATCCCCACCCACCACATAGTATGAATCAGTCGACAGTTCAGATAAAAAGTTCGAGAGTTCATTAAAAGTCGGTGATTCTTTTGCCTTTCCCATCGGCCTGGAATAGATGTTAACCAACAAGAGGTTTGCTTTGTTTGGCCATGTTAATGAGACCACCAGGATGTCATCAGAGTTACATGGGAGCCGTGATGCCACACAGCCCAGATGGACAGCAACCCATATCACAAGGCCCCCTGAAGGGCGGCCTTTGCCTTCCCACCTAGCTGGAATAAAGAATGATATATGTAGCCTTGGTGTCCATGGTCCTCTCTAGCCCAGGTTTCCTGGAACATGCATATGTCGCCAGTTTCTATATACTTTTCCCAAGTCGGCTCTTCCAATTTGTTTGCTAATCCCGCGATGTTCCAGGAGATTATCCTCAGATGTTCAGAAGTGGGAGGTGTCAAAACGCAAGGGTTGGAAGAGGTAGGTCCTGGCTCCTCTTGTGTTGCAAAGCCTGGAGCGAGAGCAGCGTAAGTTTCGTATGGCACCATGGCTCCCCTCTCCCCCTCGCCAACAGGGAGGGGAACCAAAGTTATCCCCTCGGCAGCAACTACTCCATCAGTGGCTAGGTGGGAGAATTCGATTCTGCCATGATCTATGGCAGGTGGGTCATTCAATAGGCCAAAACTTGGGCCGGAGGACAAAGTGAAATGCTCCAACGACCCACGAGAACCCAAAACCCCTGGCGCTGTCTTACAGGCAGTAAGTCAGTCGACCCCATCCAAGCCGTCCAGACAGTTGAAGCGATTGAAATCGCAAAAAGGTGTATCCGGTGGTTGAAAATACAGGGGTTGTACAGAGCCTTTGTGATTACGTCTATGTTCCACCCTTGTCCAGTCATCGTATATTGGAGCCTGACGCTTAGGAATCGGGGGAAAGAAAAAAGATACTGGGAGGGTCTGTATGGTGGAGTCCAGGGAACGGTTCATTCCTCTGCAAATATGTCGAACCGTGCCTGGATCCTTAAAGGTTACCATGATACAGTCCCCCACTATGGTTTTCCTGGTCTTCCCTAGCCATGGGACCCTTCTCACCATGATGATTTCGTTATTATACTGGGGAGGCAAAGGTCGGTTCCAATTGAGCCATTTGATTACCTTTTTCTTAAGTGACTGGTAATCCTCGTTTTCCCCTGATCTTAAGTGAGGGGCACCCGCTAGAACCACCATTAATCTGTTGGCCTCAGGTGGAAGGTCTGGCCTCCGGGGTCTGGGAGTTGGACAAACGGGCATGAGTGGGGGAACATTGACCTGGCCTTGATGCATTCCAGAGGACTCTATTTGTGAGCTATGTGAGATTAAAGCCGCATGATGAGTAGGTCTGGGGCTTTGGTTGTTGTGCCGTGCCTGAATTTGAATGGCCATAAGGGGTTGCAGAGGGGGAGCAGATGGCATGCTTCTGGGGGGGGCTCTATTGGCATTAATTGCGGCATCTTCTTTGGAGGGTTCCTCAGCCGGGGGAGGGATTTCCACTAACTTTGTCTGCTTACTTACTAGAGTGCTCAGGGTGGTAAGAGAAGTTTCTAGTAAGGTGAGCCTAATCTCGACCTTTTTTAAGCTGTCGGTGATGGGCTGTAGAAGGGAGCGGAGTAGGAATTCAATGTTCCCCTTAGCAGAGAGTGGATTATTTGGATTTGGCGTAGTACCCTCTTGTTCTTTGGTGGTGGCAGTGGTTCCGGTGTTTGAGAGCTTAGAAGGAGGCACTATCTCCGTGTGCTTCTCCGGTAGAGCAATAATTGGCCGTTTCTTGCCAAAATCCAGATGGGATATTTTGGGTTTCCCCTGCCCCCCCGTTGGTTTCCGAGCACGTTTACTGGGTGGGGGCCTATGTAACTCCACCACTACATTTGTTTTGGGCTTACTCTTATTGGCCAATTGGATAGGTGGAATTTGGGTTACCAGGTTGACGGGAGAATGAGAGGTCTCTGGGGGGACTGGCTCTATGTTTTGTACAAGCGCTATCCCTGGGGTGGGGGGGATTTCCCTTAATAGGCCAGGGAAGTCCTCTAGTGTCGAAATATTTAGACTGCTGGATAGCACGCCTCCCTCTTGAGTGATGGGGAAGGGGCTGATGTCGATCAAGGGCCTGTTTTTTATAGATTCAATGGAGCGCCTGCGGTCCGCCCTGCGTTTCTCAAGTGAACCGTCCATGTCCGCCTCACCTTTATTGGGTTTGAAATAGTTATCCAAAGTCCCGGAGCTGGGGGCTCCATCCCTTGAGGGGGTTTCCCGGTGTGTAGGCGAGGGCATTTCCTTGGTTATGGCGCGGGAAGGAATCAAGAGAGAGGGCCCAGCCCGGCCTCCTTCGGCCACTGACGGCCTAGGACGGTCCCGCCCTTGTCCCGGGCTTCTCCCGCGCGCTCCCGCGCCGCGGGAGAACTGGCCTCCAGATATGGTAGTCACTGACTAGGGGAGGGAGGGGTCGGGGAGAGCAGCCCAGGTGGTCACAATCAGGCAGGCGGGTGCTCCTGGGAAACAGAGTCCCAGCACCCGCGCTCGCAGCCCCGCCTCGCTCAGTCCACTCCGCCTTGCACGTCCCTCAGCAGTGGCCCCCGGTGTTGGTCAAACTCCCCTTGCGATGCGGGACCCGCGGAGCGGGTACCGCGAGGGGTGGAGGAAAAAGGTGATCAGCCAGAAAGGTAATCTGCAAGGTCCCAGATGCAGCGTCCGTTCTGCAGTGCGTCCCCAGCACGCGGAAACACTGCAAAGAGTTAAACACAGCTGCTTTTTGTGAAATTTGTATGTTTTGTACATAGTAGCTGCATTCCACGCTGCACGTCGCTCCAGCTCCACTCTCCAACTTCCACTCTTGCTGTCTGCGAAGCTCCCCAAAGAGGCGAGGTAACTTTACCCCTTTAAAAGTACTGGAGTCGCCAAAAGGACACTAGTTACACAGGGTATGTACCTGCTACAGTGCAATTCGTGTAGGTGCACTGTATTGTAAGAGTTACATATTGTGTTGAAATTCGTGTTTAATCACTACTTACACTATTGCATACTATAGGTGCACTGTGAATTTACACAAGCATTTCTAGAGTATAGTTATAATAGTAGCATAGTGTGGGTACTGTTACACAGTGTTTTAAATATTGTATTTATAGAGTATGGTAACAATGACATAGTATAGTTTACAGAGAATTACATGCATAGCTTTAGTTGTGTGGTACAGTTAGTCTAGTTGCCACTAAATAAGATATAGTATATAATGAAATAACATAGTTGTACTGTTGATTCACAGTGCATAGCTGCAGCTGCCCTTAGTGCGTTATGGCACCGAGCCCTAGAGCGATAGGTGTGACTGGTCCTGGCAGCCGGGGATGGGTTATAGCTTCAGACAGGAGTGGCGCTGTGGCCTTGTGCTCCGAGTAGGCCTGGGCTAAAATTCCGTTCCGCTCGCGGAAATTGCGATAATTTGACATTTTCGCGTTCCGCAGAGCGCGCGAAAATGTAAAAATTTCCGCAAATCTGCATTTTACCGGAAATTTTTTGCTTGCTCGCGCTGTAAAATAATACATTCTCACGTGCGCGCGATCGCCTTACCTGAATCCCCGCGTTCGCCGACAAGTTTTCCCGATCCGGTCGCGTTCTCCACGAGATGTTGGAATGTTGGTAGCCATTTGCGCTGTCTCGCGACAGTTCGCGCCCGCAATAACGTCATTCGTCGTGCGATCACATCTTCTCGCGATCATGCGCCGCGAGACAAATGAAAACAAGATGGCTGCACCCGCGAGCAACCGCATGGCTAAGTTGGCGAGCCGCGACCACGCAGAAAATACCGCAAACTGGCGGGAAAAAAACTTCTGCATCTTCGTGATATTTCCGCATGTTTGCGGAGATTTTTAACATTTTAGTGATAATTTGCGAAAGTGAATTTCGCAAATTTCACCCATCCCTAGCTCCGAGTACCACAATACTCCGCCCAGCCACCCAAACACGTTCCTTTTAATAGCACAGCACAAAACTGGTCCAATCATGCTGCTTCCTGTCAGCCCCTCCCGATGGGATCTGTGTGGCTGCCACTGGTATGGGCCTTGCCGGCATGGCCGTGGCGGAGCGTCGCCCCAGTGCTTTTCAGCAGTGCAAAGGAGGAAAAACACAATGTTTCCATGCTGAAGCAGGTTTTGGGGTGGGCAGGGCTTGGCTGTCCTCCCAGCCAGCAGGGGGAGAAGGAAATATGTGCACTTAAGTGCGCATGATGGTTTGTCCGGCCGTCTTGGACCGGCCAAACGTCATGCACACTTAGCATGTATTCCACCAGCTATATTGCACAGCCTGGGGGGAGAGCATGCACAGGCTCGCACTGCCTGTCTGAGCGCCAAACCATGGCTCCCAGGCCAATCACGGTGCTGCAGTCATGGCGACAGCAGGGTCATGATTGGCTTAGGGGAGCCTGTGTGCTTCCTGACTCTGGAAGAGAAGCAGACAAGAGATGACAACGGAGGAGAGTCAGCAGCCTTACAAAGGTAAGTGTTCTTTATTTTTTAATTTTTTTTATAAGTCCCTAGTAAATGGTATCCTGGTACCCAGGGCATGGGAAATGAAGAGGATCCCCTAGGGATCCCCCAACAAGGCCATGCTAACTGCCATTGCAGCCTGCATGCCTTGGTGTAGACAAAAACAAAACAGTCGCCATGGCACACTGCCTGCGTGCCATGTCAAAGCAGCACTGCCTAAGGTATAGGTAAGTCACCCGTCTAGCAGGCCTTACAAGCCCCAAGCTAGGCTGCACTGTACCTCAGGGGTGGGCATATCTGCATGAGCAGATATCCCCAACAATATTTTAGCAAATTCTTACATAGTAAGTGACAGGGAAGCCATAGAGAGTACATGGGCTTTAAACTCGACAACTCAAGTTATCTAGTACCATAATGGCTTCACTGAACCCAGGAGTGTTTGGTACCAAACAACTCCTCTTAATAAACCCACACTGATGCCAGTGTAGGATTTATTAAAACATGTACTCAGAGGGCAAGACAGAGGTGCCCCCTGAAAACCTACCAACCCTGGTGTGGTCGCTGAATGGCTTTAGGCAGCCTGCCACCACCAGACATGCTTCTGGACCCCTGGGTCAATAGCCCCTGCTCTCTGAGGCCAGAAACAAAGCCCATCCTGGGCGGAGGTGTCACACCTCCAACCCCAGGATGAACACAGTGCTCGAGAGGGAAGCTTCAAAGGCCATGCTGCTTTTCAATGCGACCCCATCCTCTGCTGCTAGCAGCTAATGGATGCCCCCGTTCAAATCCCCACTTTTGGTGGGAGAACTGGCCGGAAAACGCAGTGAGAAAAGGAGGTGTGCCCCCCTTCGCCAACTCCACCCCTCAGGTGCTTGAGGTGAAGTGAAGCAAATTTTTCAGTGCCCACCATCTTGAAGATGGTGGGACATATCCAATCAGGGCTAGAGCCTTGCCTGCCTCCCACAGGAGGGTGGCATAATAGACGGTGTAGACACCCCAGGTATGGAACCCATTGGTCCCTACCTGTCACTCAGCTGTAACACCCCTAAATCTAATAAATCTAATATTTAAATGGCACCCCAGACCCTGAAATCAGATTCCTATGAAGGCTGGATGCTGAAGACCCGCCTCAGAAAGAAAGAAGAAGGACTAGTGACTGGCTTGGCGCCAGGCCTGCCGGCCTGTCTGCTGCTTTTTTCCCTTGCAAAAAAATTCAACTCGTCCTGCAGGCCCAGCGACCTCTAAAACCCCAGGAGGACTGCCTGACTTCTATAAAGATCAAGAACCTCCGATGGACAGTGGGCCTGCCAAGAAGAAACCAACTTTAAAACCAAAGAGCTATCCCCTGAGGAACTACGAAACCACCTGAGGACCCACTCTGCACCCGATGCCCACGGCCCAATTCCAAGTGGCCCACTGGTCCTGCGAAGGTTGCCCAGCAATTCTGAGCCAGAGTCCACCGTGTGCTGAACCCTGTGGACTCCACATCAACGCCTGCAGCCTCAACCCCGAAGACTCCCGTTGACCGCGACCTGCCCAGTAAGCAGTACTTGACACCAAAGGACACCCCTGCACCCTAGGCCTTTGGGAGCTTGACCATTGTTGTCACTATGCCCCCTAGCATCAGAACTTACCTGGGAAGCTGTGGGTTTTCTTCGTCCAGCCTCCTGGCTCGAGCCTGCAGCCTTTTTCTAAAACCGATCTCCCCCATTGATTTGCATTAGGCGCCCAATGCTGTGTTGGCACTCTGCACCCGGCCGCCCTTGTGCCCCTTAGGGTGTTAGTTTGGTGTTGCCTTGTGGCCCCCCGCCCCCTGTGTTTACCTTAACTCCATGAGATCGACCCCTGACACTGCTTTACTTACCTGTGAGCAGCGCGACTTCAATCACCCCCATTCTCCATTGGTTAACATTGGGCAACCGACCCTGAATTTGAACTTTGCACTTGGCTGCCCCTGTGCCGCTGGTGGTGCACTCTTGGTACTAATTTGAACCGTGCCTAGTGTTGTCCTGAAACCCCAAAGACTGGAATTGTAAGTCATGTACTTACCTTCAAAATTGCATTCTTGTTTTCCTCCCATAGGTTGAAATTGTTGAACCGGTCTTTGTGCAGGAAGGTATACCTTCCTGCACAACAACAGTCCTGCTCAAAACGCAGGCAGCACTGTGCAAGGGTGCCTGAGTTGGCGCTAGGCAACACATTGCCAGCACAGAGAAAAGACAGGAATGTGCTGTATAATGTTAAGTACGGATCAATCCTGCCCTTTCCCTATCACGCAGCGCAGCAAGGTGACTTCTGCGCTGCGTGCGTTTTTGATAAATGTGCCCCTGGGTATACACAACTTCACCATGGTGTTTTTAATGGTTTCTAATATCACCCAAATCTGTTTACCAAACTAAAAAAAAAAAAGAAAAGCTGAGTCTGCCCTGCCATGATTGAGGCCTGGTATGCCATGGCCCAATGTAAAGAGGATATAGGATCCCCCGTCACCTCTCGAAGGGTATGCTGCAATATTATTTATTATTATTTTGAGTTTTATATAGCACTAGCTAGACCCGAAGGTATCGGCGCGCTTTACATGTTATGTGATAACGTTTACAAGTTATGCAATGACCACTGCAGCGGGACCATTGACACATTGCAGAATACTGAGTTTCTTTGGAATTAGCACCCAAGACAGCTTAGCATTGCCATGTGCAGTACAACCCCATCTACAGCGCTCCTAGAAGACTGTGAGGCGCTGCATTGCCATGTTACGATTGACGGACGCCGATCCATCGTCTTACAGGGTTTTCGGAACATAGTGAACGTACTTTATCTGATATTGCGGCACCAGGGAGGCACTGATATATGAAGCAGCGCCCCATACATGTCATTGATGAATGTATGCATGAATGATTGCACACACGCGTATGGAAGAGCACCCACTTTGTTCCTTTCTATCTGAGAGCAGAGTGCATTGTTATAGCATAAAAAGAGAGTTGCTGTAGAAAAAAGAAAAGACCGGTACAGGATCTGAAACCTGTTGCCATAGCAACTGTGCAGTGGTACAGTGCGATACGCTCAGGACCATATGGACCTGGGGGGCTGCGGTGCTGCGTCAGGTGGGCAGTCAGGGCAGCCTGGCCCGGTGACCCCATCCGCTTCCCTCAGGAGGGGGGCTGGGGTAGTGTAGTGGGAGAGTGGCGTCTCGTGCAGAAGGGCTGCCAGGCCTCCGGCTCGAGCCCCGGCTGGGACTGTGTAAAAGGCAGCAGCTGCTGAGGGGGAGCCGAGTGCTGTAGAGGCGGCTGGTGAGAGGAACAGGCAAGGATAGACTCGAGCAGAGGGAGGCATGGCGGGGGTGGGGAGAGCACAGAGGAGGGGAGACACGGGGCAAGGAGAGGCTTGTAGCAAGGGAGTACAGTCCAGGAGGAGGCGTGGTGCGAAGGAAGCACAGAGGAGGGAAGGCATGGTGCAAAGGGGCAAGCATGGAAAGCAAGGGAGTAACCAGTAAATGTAAATACCCCCCACTTCCAACCAAAGCTGTTATGGAACCAAGTAAAAAAAGCAAGTCATCGTGATCCTCCCCAGAAGAGCTCTCTTGTCTCTTCCATCCAAGCATCTATCTGTCCATCCTTCCATCCACCTGCTAATAACCACAATGTCACCTTTATATTCTGTCATCCATCCAATATTTCATCTATCATTCAGTCTTTCACCATTCTGTCAGTCCAACCATCCATATCGAAAACCTATACATCAATCTCCAAGCCTTTCCAACCATCCACCCTCCCACTCACCGATCTCTCATTCACCCTTTCACTCATCCATCCATCTATCCATCCTTTCTTCCATCCATCCATCTGGCCAATCTTTCACTACATACGTCTTTGCACTCCATTCATCCATCCTCCATTTCACTCATTCATCCATCCACCCTTGCACTCAGCCACTCAATCATCCATTCTTTCACCCAACCACTCATCCTTTAATTTATTTACCCTTTCACTTATCCATCCATCCATCCATGCACTCGTTCGTCCATCTATCTACCGTTCCTTTCAATCATCCATTCATTCTTTCAAGCATGCATCCATCCTTTCATTCATCCACCCCCTTTCACTCATTAATTTTTTACTCATCCATCCATCTTTCAACCTTCCATTCACCTTCCCTGTCAGTCATCCATCCACCCTTTCATTCATTCATTCTTGCACTCATCCATCCATCCATCCTTTCACTCATACATCCACGCTTTCACAACATCCATCAATTCTTCCACACCATCCTTCTGTCCATTCTGTTTCATGCACCCCATCCATGCTCCTTCACTCAGCCATCCATCCATCCTTTTACTCACTCATCCATCCACCCTTTCACTCAGCCATCTATCTACACTTCCTTTCACTCATCCATCCATTCTTTCACTCATCCATTGATCCTTACAGTCATTCATCTACCCATCAACCATCCTTTCACTCACACATCCATCCTTTTACTCATGCACTCCCATTTGTCTGCCAAGCTGCAGACAGAAGATGTCCATCAAGAACTCCATCCCGCTGTAGCTCCTAACGTTGGGGGTTCACGACGTCTCGGCATTCATCCATCGATCTATCCATCCTTTTGCTTATTAGTCTAGCCGCCCTTTCATTCCATCTATCCACCCTTTCACTCCACCCATCCATCCATTCACTGATCCATTCATCCTTTCTCATCATCCACTCACCCTTTCACTCACCCATCCATTTACCCTTTCATCCATCCATCCGCCCTCTCTTTCATTTATTAATCCAATTTTTAACTTATCCATCCATCCATCCACACTTTTTTCCATCACTCGCCCATTCTTTCTTTCACTGATCCATTCTTACATCCATCTTTTCAATCATTCATTCATCCATCCATCGACCTTTTCACTCACCCATCCTCCATTTCACTCACACACCTACCCATCGATCCTTTCACTCACTCACTCACACACTCACACACTCACCCACCCAACCTTTCAGGTCAGTTAGAGCCCTTTTTCTACGGAGCTTCAGGCAGACGAGGTCCATCAAGAACCCCCCCCCCCCCCTCCCCCCCCACCAACACACACACACACACACTGTAGCTGCTAAAGCGAGGGTTTTACGTTTCTGATGTAGAGGACAGAGCAGGGGTGGGTGTGGTGGACAGTGAGCTCAGGGCAGAGGGAAGCATGGTTGGCGGGGAGCACAGAACAGGGTAAGGCAGGGGAAGCAGAGAGGAGGACAAGAGGCCATTGGTAGGTGAAACTAAGGGTGGCATGGTTCTGAGGAAGCACGACTCGGGGGCAGGTGCACAGGGATGCACGAGGTGCCATGGTGGGGGGAGCAGAAATCAAGACGGAGTAGAGAGCAGAAGGCGCGGGGAAGGAGACGTGACGTGGTTCAAGAGCACAGAGCAGGAGGAGGGAGGCATGGTGCTTGGGGGTTCTGAGGGAGGGTGCACGTACCCAAGGGTGTCATGGTGCAGGGACAGCGCAGAGCAAGGTGAGACATGGTGCAGGGCGAACGCAGGGCATGCATGGGACGCACACACCGATGGAGTCATGGTGCGGCGTGCAGGGCAGAGCACAGAGAATGCGCGGGAAGCACAGAAGAAAGGGTAGCATGATGCCCGTGGCGGAACAATATCCATCCCTACGGTGCGGGTGGAAGGGTGTGCTCCAAGAGGGGGCGGGGTGGGGGGAGGGGTGCAGGGGCTCTGGCACGGTGCAGGGCGGCAGCGGAGAGCTCCCGATTGGGTCAAGAGCGGAGCCCCCTCTATGAACTTTGCAAGGGAGGGGGGGTCAAGTTTCAATACGCCACTGCATGGTGCAGGGCGAACTCAGCGCATGCACGGCAAGCAAAACACAGATGGAGTACCACAGATGGACACCAGGAGCACAGAGCAGAGTGGGGTGTAGTTCAGAGAAAACACACACCAGAGTGAAGCGGGGTGCGGGGGCGCACAGAGCAGAGTGGGGTACAGTGCAGAGAAAGCACACACCAGAGTGAAGCGGGGTGCGGGGTCGCACAGAGCAGAGTGGGGTACAGTGCAGAGAAAGCACACACCAGAGTGAAGCAGGGGCGCACAGAGCAGAGTGTGACACAGTGCAGAGAAAGCACACACCAGAGTGAAGCGAGGTGTTTACAAAACACACCAGAGTGAAGCAGGGCGCACAGAGCAGAGTGTGACACAGTGCAGAGAAAGCACACACCAGAGTGAAGCAGGGGCGCACAGAGCAGAGTGTGACACAGTGCAGAGAAAGCACACACCAGAGTGAAGCGAGGCGTTTACAAAACACACCAGAGTGAAGCAGGGCGCACAGAGCAGAGTGTGACACAGTGCAGAGAAAGCACACACCAGAGTGAAGCAGGGTGCGGGGTCGCACAGAGCAGAGTGGGGTACAGTGCAGAGAAAGCACACACCAGAGTGAAGCAGGGGCGCACAGAGCAGAGTGTGACACAGTGCAGAGAAAGCACACACCAGAGTGAAGCGAGGCGTTTACAAAACACACAAGAGTGAAGCAGGGCGCACAGAGAAGAATGTGACACAGTGCAGAGAAAGCACACACCAGAGTGAAGCGGGGTGCGGGGGCGCACAGAGCAGAGTGGGGTACAGTGCAGAGAAAGCACACACCAGAGTGAAGCAGGGGCGCACATAGCAGAGTGTGACACAGTGCAGAGAAAGCACACACCAGAGTGAAGCGAGGCGTTTACAAAACACACCAGAGTGAAGCAGGGCGCACAGAGCAGAGTGTGACACAGTGCAGAGAAAGCACACACCAGAGTGAAGCAGGGGCGCACAGAGCAGAGTGTGACACAGTGCAGAGAAAGCACACACCAGAGTGAAGCGAGGCGTTTACAAAACACACCAGAGTGAAGCAGGGCGCACAGAGCAGAGTGTTACACAGTGCAGAGAAAGCACACACCAGAGTGAAGCGGGGTGCGGGGGCGCACAGAGCAGAGTGGGGTACAGTGCAGAGAAAGCACACACCAGAGTGAAGCAGGGGCGCACATAGCAGAGTGTGACACAGTGCAGAGGAAGCACACACCAGAGTGAAGCGAGGCGTTTACAAAACACACCAGAGTGAAGCAGGGCGCACAGAGCAGAGTGTGACACAGTGCAGAGAAAGCACACACCAGAGTGAAGCGGGGTGCGGGGGCGCACAGAGCAGAGTGGGGTACAGTGCAGAGAAAGCACACACCAGAGTGAAGCAGGGGCGCACAGAGCAGAGTGTGACACAGTGCAGAGAAAGCACACACCAGAGTGAAGCGAGGCGTTTACAAAACACACCAGAGTGAAGCAGGGCGCACAGAGCAGAGTGTGACACAGTGCAGAGAAAGCACACACCAGAGTGAAGCAGGGGCGCACAGAGCAGAGTGTGACACAGTGCAGAGAAAGCACACACCAGAGTGAAGCGAGGCGTTTACAAAACACACCAGAGTGAAGCAGGGCGCACAGAGCAGAGTGTGACACAGTGCAGAGAAAGCACACACCAGAGTGAAGCAGGGTGCGGGGTCGCACAGAGCAGAGTGGGGTACAGTGCAGAGAAAGCACACACCAGAGTGAAGCAGGGGCGCACAGAGCAGAGTGTGACACAGTGCAGAGAAAGCACACACCAGAGTGAAGCGAGGCATTTACAAAACACACAAGAGTGAAGCAGGGCGCACAGAGAAGAGTGTGACACAGTGCAGAGAAAGCACACACCAGAGTGAAGCGGGGTGCGGGGGCGCACAGAGCAGAGTGGGGTACAGTGCAGAGAAAGCACACACCAGAGTGAAGCAGGGGCGCACATAGCAGAGTGTGACACAGTGCAGAGGAAGCACACACCAGAGTGAAGCGAGGCGTTTACAAAACACACCAGAGTGAAGCAGGGCGCACAGAGCAGAGTGTGACACAGTGCAGAGAAAGCACACACCAGAGTGAAGCGGGGTGCGGGGGCGCACAGAGCAGAGTGGGGTACAGTGCAGAGAAAGCACACACCAGAGTGAAGCAGGGGCGCACAGAGCAGAGTGTGACACAGTGCAGAGAAAGCACACACCAGAGTGAAGCGAGGCGTTTACAAAACACACCAGAGTGAAGCAGGGCGCACAGAGCAGAGTGTGACACAGTGCAGAGAAAGCACACACCAGAGTGAAGCAAGGCGCGTTTACAAAACACGCCTGTTTTTTCCAAGTATTTTATTTAATCGTATCATCTTGCGGCAGATTTCTGACCCACAATTCGCACTTTGCAAAGCAATGGGAGGAGTGTGGTGGAGGGATGGTCTGGTGTCTGCCTTCTGGTGGAGAGGAGGCCCTCTCCTTGCATGCACCGACGGCCCTGGTGTCTGTGGCACTGCACTGGTGCGGTCCTCCATTCAGACACTGCTTGTGTTAAGTCAATCAGAGGGACAGACAGTGATTCAAGGATTATGTCAACCTTTTCCTGTGTTTATCCATTTCTAAATCACAGGTCAAGGGGCAGGACACCTTTGCAAACATGAGGTGGGCACAGAGGTGGGATTTGAAGGCATCCAGCCTTCTTCTTGGAGGCAGCCGCCATTTGATGTGTTCCCCCAGCTAGAATAGCTGCCATCAAAGTTAGCGAATGGCTAGTAGTTAAAGAAAGCTACATCTCAGGTAATTTTCAGTCACAGGGAATATTGACATGCCCGCTTTTACATCTACCCAAATTACTGTTTGGGAACGGACAGGCCTTCCTTTCATGGAAATAGTGCAGCTTTCGGGACAAGCTTTTCCTATGACATATGATCCTAATACCTGTAGGATTCCCCACTGGATGCAGGAAGCAATGCACCAGGACAATCACAGGAGATTCGTGTAAGAGAAACACTTTCCCCACATGTGAGATGGTCATGACAATACCTACAGTGCTGCGTGATGCTGTTCGCATTTGTGCAGCCATGGCGTCGTAGCGCATGACCGACTAGGTGCTCTTTCCTATAAACCTGGGAAAGGCCCTCAGTCTTTTGCACTTTATCTTTATTTGCGAGGGATTCGTTTAGGATATGTTCAGTGTTTAGTTTAGAAGTAGTTTCGGTAAGGTAGTGTTAAGGTAAATTGCATTTGATCTCAGGAAATCTTTGTAGAGTCATAGTGAAGCGGTACAATAAAAATCCCAAGGTATCATGACATCCAGAATAATTTCCTTCCGGAAATCGTCATGCAAATATCTGGGTTTCTGTAAGATCTTTCTTTCCTTCCTTTAATCCATAGGATGATTTTGCACAGTGACAGACAAGGATCTCGTTCATACATGAGGATTGCTTCTCAAGAGCCAGCAGCCGCTGAACGTGGACATCTACAGCTATAATACACCAAGCAGAAGGTCTTGGCCTGCGCCAGCAGCTCCCTAAATCAGAATTCATATGACAAACCCCCTCCTGTCTGCAGCATAAATCACCAGCATAGATGCACAGGCTGGCCCGACCATGAAAGAAGTTCAGTGAAAAGGCCTTCTCTGCATTGAGAGGTGCCGGTCACTAATTGGCTGGCATGGTTAGTCACGGTGACGCAGCCATGCTCGATGGGAGCGCCAGCTTCCCAGCTGCGAAGCCGGCAGATTAGGTCCAGCATGACCTCAGCTGCTGACGTGCGCCTTGCACTATTATTGGGACATTGTCTTCATGCTGAGGCGCCTGCCAGTGCCCATTCAAGGCATGAGTGATAGTGCCCGGGCAGCACCGGCCCCTCTATTCTCTGTCTCCACCTGGGCTCTGTATCCACCATCTCATGGGCCCTGGGGGACCACGGGCCCTCAGAGGCTGGTGACAATGGTGCACAAGTGCTGGCAGATGCCAGGCCTGGGGTAAGAGCCTGACCTCCATTGCCCCACGCGCAGCCACCCAGGCCATTATTTGTCGGGACACATGGAGATAGTCTGAGAGGTCACCGCCACTTCCAGGAAGTTGTTAGGACATTTTTTTTCTTTCTTCCTACCTTTTCCTTAGCTGTTTACATCTTTTAGCACTGCCTCTTCTTTTTTATGTTTCCACTTTTATACATTGGATTCATTGTTTGTGATTAGCAACAACAAACATATGATGATGGTGAAATAGAGACCAGGGAGGTGGTAATTTCAGAAGAACATTAGTCGATTGCTCAGCAGACGGGTGCAAACTGTGCTATCGACCAGCCATTATGGCATAGGGTGTTAGTGTTATGGACCGTGTCATTAAATGCACAATGACCTAGGTGCACCAGGATGCTAGAGTCCCTATATTTCCCCTATAAGCCTGTCCACGTCTGCATAGAAACCACAAGACCCCAGTTAACGGACTCCTTTGTGTGAGTTGGACTGGACATCTGCGGCCGCTCTCTCTTTCGCTTACTCCCCCAACAAAGACGAGACACCCCCATGGCAGATCAGGGCAGAAGGGGCACTATTTGTCCTCTCCCCTTCCTCCGAAGCCTCAGTGACAGGTTCCTAAATCAGGGTTCAGAGAGAATGGAGGGTCTTACAATGCATTCCCCTGCCGTTGGTGCTGCACCCAGCTGCAAAGACCCCGCCGTCGGAAGATGAATGGCGCCCAAAAGGCAGAGAATGAGTAAGACAAATGAGGGGAGCCAGTCTCTTTCTCTCACTGTTCCCAGAGATGTGTACAGAGCCCAAGCAACCAGCGGCAGAGAAAGGCCGGTGATGACTCTTCTTGCGCTCGCCACCAACCATTGTGTAGTTCTCTTCTGAAGCGGGAACTTTCTTGTTGGCGCCATTTCTGTGGTTCCTATTTTTTCCTGTAATGTTGCATGGTTTCTGTTGAGACTACAATCTCCCAGGCTCTAGGGTGTGGGAATGAAACAGCGACAGGGCAGGGGACAGAGCTATGTAGAACAGAGATGCCTTCTTAGCGGTGCACTGGAAACGGGGGACTCAAAGTGTGTGCGCCAAGCTTTCTAGGCAAGTATGTACATCTTGACACCAAAATAGGGTATTTAAACCTACCATTCCCACGGAAGTCCATCCTCCAGGGAAAGGGATGTTACTGGTAGTGGGCAATATAGCGACTTTTGTCTGCAAAATAGTTACTCTGTACATGAAAATTATGCAAAATTACCTGTATTTCAGGAATTTACTTTATGCTGTAGCTTGCATGAAAACTGAATGCGAGAGTACCTTTATGTTCGCAGTGAGATACTAGCAGGAGACTAGTTCGAGATGAAAATATCTCTGACTTCATTTCACTGTTTCATCGAGACATTTTCTGCTAAAATAAGTAGCTGTCGGAAGAAAATGATGGGACATTTTGCAAAATGTATTAGTCTATTTAATTTGGGGAATCCGCCCCTGCAGAAATAGGGGCCAACCAAAATATTAATAGCGGATATACAGTGGGACATCCTGTGCACACGCTCTGAGGTCTACCGACCCTGGATGTATGACCCACTCAGGAGCACCTACCGGTGCCTTCAGGGGGAGTTCTTTCGTGAAACACTGTCCTGGACTCATCCTGTCTCTCTAGGAATACACCACAATGGTTCAGTCCAAGCTACTCTACTATGGTAGAAAATGTCCAATGGTAGGGAATGGTTGACACAAATACTTCCACCGCTGCATTCAGTTTGATGAACAGTGGGCTGCTGGCCCAGCGAACACCTATTGAGGATGGGTGCTGGATTCTCTCTTCCCACCTTCTTGACTCCTACCAACTCAAAGTGACTGGACTTGTGATGCTTCCTGAACGATTAGCTACAGATCTCAACTAGACTGAGGCCAAGCCTGAAGTTCTGCCTGGGACCCTGCCGCTATCTGCCTCTTGCCTCCTAGATCAGCCGTCTGAGGTAAGACCGGGAGGGAGCCTGAGCAGACCAGAAAAGGTGCCCCGAGCAATCTGAAGGCCTCACCAAAGCTAGCGTAGGGCGACAGAAACAATGACAAACTATCACCATTAACCGTGCCCTCCAGCTTTTCTCAGGTGTGGTGTGCGCACAGGGCCCCAGCAACCATGTGCCAGGTTACAGTGAAAGGACTCCTGTGCCACAGGTGGGTTCCAGTAACCCTGCTCTGCTGAGGGGAGGTGCAGTAACATCTCCGCCCACTGTGCACCGGATGCAGAACTCATCTGTTTTAAAACTCCTTCTCCACTGAGAGGGACTTCCTAGGGACACAAGATTATGACAAGTGGACATCACTAATTCTACCAATGCTACAATGATACCCACATACAGCGAGCTCACAGCCATACATATCAAGAAGACTGCCCAAGCCTCCTTATGTCACAACTCAAAGAAGGTTTTGAACTGTGACACAGGTCAAACGCCCAAGGGCATTTTCTTTAATTGCTTTTGAAATATTAGGTCTAGAAAAGTAACTATTAACTTCAGTCATATAGGAAAACGCTTGACACATAATATGTTTCAATGGAATATGTCAGGAAAACTCACCAAAATACCTGAGGGCAATGCCCTCTGATCGTGTGCAAGCCAATGGGAACAGCTCAAATATGTGGAATTAACCCCACCCGTTCTCTCTTTTCATCAGCAAAATGCAGACTCTCTTCCATGGGTTTATTCTGAAAGAGGAATGCTGATAGCAGATCTCTGCGACTGAGGGCTGTACAATGTATACAGTTTGCCAGTTGTTGGGGAGTTTCAATGGGGAAGCATTTTCACTAATGCTGGATTTTCTAGCATAGGGCATACTCCACAAGAGAATCTGTTCCATGGCACGGGCTGTCAAATAGGATGGGCTTTCCAATGTGAGGGACTCTCCAATCTAGAGGTTGGGGCCTTTCGACGGAGGTGGTTCTACTGGGGTATATTCAATGATGAATGCTTGTTAATACCATAGTAATAGTATGGAATCTGCAATATTCGGGCCTCTCCAATGTCACGTGGGTGGGTACCTTCAAAGGGAGTGGTGTTATTGGTGGATTGTCTTTAACTGTGTGGTCTCTAAAACAGATGCAAATACATTTCCGACTGCCCCCAGTCATGAGTGGAAGGCAATTTAACATGGACTAGGCAGATATGAACAGCTAATCTTGTGGGCACATCTCCACGATGGCCGAAGGGAAGAGCTTCAGTTACCTTCCTTCCCCAGACCCACTGAGAAAATAATTTCATCTCCTCCACCTCACCCCATCTCCAGATGACCAAGCTACATCTTTGTACGCACATGGCACTAGGCACTCTCTTTGGTGCTCCGTGAAGCCTGTCACACAATGCGGCTTAAATCCCTGGGCGTATTAGACAATTCTGTATTCCACCCCATAACCTTCATCTAATTTCACATATTCTGTATCTTCAAAATGTTATTGTTGTAGCAACAGCCGCTCTACTTATGTCCATGAACCCTCGAATGAAAAGTAATAAACAGGAGAATCCTATCGTGGCGATCAGGCAGCGCACGGGCTTTGGCAGCAGCTAATGATATGGTCCAAACATCAGATAACCGGCTGGTGCCTGCCCGGCCGCACTTCCAGGTGGAGTGCTGGCAACGCAATCATCACTCACCCCTCTCACTGCTGGAGACAGCATGAAATGTGGATTAGATTGGAGATAATCCTCCGGAATCCAGATAAACACATTAAGAGTCAATGAAATTGCTGTTCATCTGCAGCCCAAGCCTACCACTGAGTCCCTCCCTAGCCAGCTTGTGCCTAGAAGACCTGACTACAGGCTTCCTGAATTAGCTGAAAGAACAAAAGATGGGTCAGCGGAGGATGCGTGATAACCGGGTCGACCCATGCATAATGGATCAAATGGAGCAACTGAAATGAGAAGAGAAAAAGAAGAAGGTGCAAATGCGAGAGTGCATAGGTGACAGCTGAGTGGAGGTGGGACAGAAGGATACATGGATGGACAAAGGATGAAGAGTTAGGTGGATAAATAGATCCATGGGTGGAGTTTTCTACAGACTACCTAAAGGGTGCCTTCTTGGTATACATGTATTGCTGGCAGGACAGAGGGATGCAGGTCGGAGCAAAGCGTCTGGGTGCACAGGTGCAGCGTGGGTGGGATGGAATATGGAAAGATGAATGGAATGAACTGGTGGTTCAGTGAATGACTGGGCACTTTGTTTGTGTAGATCTTGTGTCTGAAAAGATGTAGGGAGGGAAAAAGGGAGAATGAGAGGAAGGGGAGCAGCGAGGTTATGGAAAAATGTTAGAGAAAGAGACAGGAAGAGAGGTAAGGAAGTTGGGGAGGGTGGAAAGTTAAGCAGAGAGGAAGTAAAGAAGCAAGGATGAGGGAGAGGAAGACAAGGAGACAAGGAGAGAAGGATGGTTTCATACTTGCATACATCGATGGTGGATCGATGCGAGGTTGATGTAGGGAGGGTTGGATCTTTGGTGTTTATGCATGGCTAACTTGCATAGAGATGGGTGACTGTTGTCTGCACATGGCCAGTCTCTGACATACTAGTATGAGAGGAAACCCTGTATAGAGTAGCACATATGTAGGTGATATGGCAAATGTAATGCACATCACTACACAGATAATAAGGGTATTTGATTTGATCAGGTCATGTGTGGAATGACGTTTTCCAATATTTGTCATGTGAACCATAAAGTCACACTATTGTAACTGTCCACAGATCGTCTAATTCCTCACCTGTCCCCTGGAGCTCAGCTTCAATAGGCCCAACAGAGTGATAGGGAACAGAAGGCGCTCTTTTAACTCATAGTTTTACTAGGACTGAAGTTGGGTGGACCAGGTCAAAGCCAGAAATGGGGTGATAAGTCACAAGGGCCCCAACTATGGTGTGGATAGCTAGGGTGAGTTGAGAGTCCCACCCAAAAGGTAACATGAGCGCCATGCAACAGCACTGTCAGCTCACCTCTAGGGGGGTCAATGGACAGAAGGTTAGAATCCTCTATCTCGTCTATAATGTCACATTGACCCAGTCAAACTCTTCAAATTGTCCCCCTAATGAATCAGAATATAGGCCTGAGCTTCCAAAGAAAACAATAGCACGTGAAGAGCTAAAAAGCCTTGTTGTGAATTAGAATAAACCAGGGTCACCAAGGAGAATGTATCTTTCTGAATCAGAATTCCACCTTGGTGTTGGCCATTCACACTTTGGGAAAAGAAAATCCGCTTAAAAACATATGGTGTAATGTTCACCACAGTTTGAATAAGAAATACCCTCAATTTGGCCTCAATATCTCAAATGGCTTTATAAAGTTATCACCAGGAAAAATTTAATCAACTTGGAAGATGACTCAGTGGGCTAATGGGGCCATGAAAGTACCTTCCATAAAACTTACACGTAAATTGCTTAAATCCACGAGGACAGACTTCAGTGATTACCCTTGTGACCTCAAAAAAATGACTACCATAACTTTGACTAATAATATCTCCTGTTATGTATATTGCTCTAAAGTAGCAAGATAATGTCAACAGGCGCTAGAGAGGAAAGAATTTACTACACGCATGCCATGCTACTGGGAGACCTGTGTCTGAATTTTCATGTACTGATTGGATTTTGGCCACTCACAGTAGATCAACAAGAGCATTTATAGGATGTTGGAGCATCGTAAGTATCCCCCGACCTCATACTCTGGGACTCGCGGAGACTAAGAGGGAGATCATTCCATTACGGCTCAATCAGCGCTAAGTGTGGTCGTATCTCTCCGAGTTAGGAGGACCTTCATTTGTGGACACGAGACTGACGGTCAGCCTTTCGGAAAAAACTTTCACAACGTCAAACCTGCTTTTGTTCATACTTCTTACACTGCTGCCAAGCCCCTAAAACCCTCAAAGATGCTGTCCACCCCATGTCCTGTAGCATTAACAGTCAGGGGAAATTCTATGGGCATGTCCAGTTTATGAAATATGTTATATGTCGCTGCACTGCAGTGAAGTCCATTACCATGTAGTCAAACGCTGCCACTTTCTTTTACTGCATAACCAGGAATTTCCTCTTCGTGCTCTCAGTTTTTCAAAGTTCAGTAGAGCAGGACACTGGTACATCATGGAGGGGCAATCCATTGAAATGCAAGTGGTACTTGGAGTGAGACCTCACACCAATTGACCCCCGATGGGGACACCGGCGTAACCTCTCGTCCCACCCTCAACAGCATTCTAGTTGCTTCTGATAGGCTAAGGAAGGACATGGAGAGGGGTTTACTTTCAGTTCCAGCTACTGCCAATAAGATACCTGAAACCCAGGTCAACAAGGATAGTCCCAGGTATGCCAAAGAGCAAGGCAGCGGTCTCTCTTCTATGCAGTAAACCTTTTACAACCTAAATACATGTTGCAGTTAACTTTAACAGCATGCCCATCGTTGGGACCGTGCTGCTCATCAGCAGTAAACTCCATGGCTTCACTTTTCAATAGATAGGGCGGCCGGGTGGCCCAGACACGTCCTGGGTTTCCGTGAGGGTGGGTTGAACACAGAGGGAGACAGGTTTTGATGTGCCTCAGTTCAGAATTTCATAGCAGCCCCTGCCAGAACACAATGTAGTTAATACTGATGATACTGTGTGCATAAGTTAAATTTAATTTCCCATAATACCACAATGTATGTGTTTTCTATGTTGGTGAACACTGTCAAAGTCATTCTGTGGCCCTCAGTCGGTGCAAAATCGTAGACCTGCTTCTATGTGTTTTTAATGCCCCGGTTTTTTGAGTTTCAAAATGTGGTCCCCCAACAACAGAATGGATTGTAAAACTGGTGGAAACGAGGAACCATTCTGCTTCAAGGATGAACCCAAACAGATCATGAAAACACAGAGATAAATAAAGCCTAATATTATGGAAGCTCTTAAGGTATTCAGGGTTGTAAATATCAAACTGAATGACTGCTGTAAACTAATTGTTAACAGTAAACACAATGTTAACT
This sequence comes from Triturus cristatus, assembly GCF_964204655.1. Lineage (NCBI taxonomy): Eukaryota > Metazoa > Chordata > Amphibia > Caudata > Salamandridae > Triturus > Triturus cristatus. The sequence goes on from NC_140585.1 coordinate 873,553,427, forward strand.
TTAAACTAGACTAACTAGTGTGAACTGTTAAATAAAAGCTGAATGTCCAATCGTTTTTCACGTTCAAAGCAATGTTACCCTGTCTTCTTTACTACGCGTGCAGTGAAGTTTGACACCAGTTCAATGCCTTTAGGCCTGGAGTGAAATCCTATCTTAAGGCCTAGGGCTGCCTTGTTGGAAGAGGAAAAGAAATGTTCTATTCTTAGAATGGACGAAGGCATTAAAATGGATTGGGGTTTTATTTATTTGTTATTGCAGCAGTAACATCTCCATCTTTGGGCGGAAAGGCTCTGCGCGAGGCTCCTTCCCAGCCATGGTCGCCTCAATAAAGCCTCACTTAGCAGTCTACCTCCTCGCTGCGCTACAGCTCTTTGGACACTTTTAATGGCTGCCTGGGCTGTATTTATGGCTAGACTGGCACCTTTGTACATTTCTTGCAAACAGCTTATTCTACCATCATGGAAGATATAAATACAGATCTGCAGACGTGCGGGGAGGAGACAGCGCCAGAGAGACTGTAGGCGTCACAGAATTTCAGTGCTTGCTACTTCCCCAGGCCTCTTCCTTCACACCAAAGACTTAGTTCCTCCTTTGGCTTCGGTCTTCCGATCTTGTTCCTGTCTTGCTCCATCATGAGGGTGTAGCTGTCAATAGTGCATCAGGAGCAGTGGCACAGGGGCCCAAGGAACCACAGTTATGGCTGTATTTTGTGCAGCGCATGGTGCCCCATTTTCCTTGGTCGCATCAGGGCCCTGGGCAGTCTAACACCCAATGGGGTGGGTATAAATCAAGTATCAAATGTTCTCTGGAAGGATTTTCCATCACCTCTTCCGCACTCCCAACCCTCCCCCTGAAATCGGTTTCCTCAGGAATCGAGCGACTAAAATGATCCATTCAGTGTACTCTAGCAGCTGCCTCTCTGTGGTCTCCACTCTGACCAATATACTTCAATTCCAGGGCCCAGGTGACACCAGGCGTGTCCTTCCTGCAAGTGTATGAAGATAGACTGATGGCTCCCGCTTGACGTCACCAACATGGCCTCCGGTTCACTCCCAAGCACCCTCCTGCTGTACCCAGAGTGATGCATGGAGTCCCACATTCACAGGAGTTGTTTTGGTGTTGCCAGTGGCCCCTGTGTATTAATCTCAGATCTGATTCACACTTAGACGTCCTTCAGACTGGCACTACACCATCTACAGCCCGCTCAGGCTTCTAGTGACTGGCAACGCGTGTATATGTGAGGGAGATTTTCAGGGAAAGGGGCAACCAAGCCGGCACTGCTTGAAATGCAATTTTCTAATTGGGGTCAAAGGAGCGACTTCATAGCAGAAAGTTATTTGCCGCATGGCTTGCTTGTCAAAATATTTTTTACGTATATATAAAGATGGGAGCAGGGACCATGGGGAAGATGTGGATGAGAGAACAGGGAAAGCAGGAAGTAGCTGTCGTCTAAAGCTTTGCCATCTAACAAAGGCATCTGACAGCTGCCACTCCAGCCTGAAGTGCACACGCAGAGATAAGCTGGTGCAGATACGGACCCGAGGATCCCACTGGAAATCCCTGCACGGAATCCACGAACAAGCCCGGTCTGTCTGTCTTTCTTCCACCGGGCATTTCCCCGGTGGGCTGAAGCCTTTAAAGGATGGGTGTAGAGCACGGCCCGCTGCTGGCACCTTTGCCACTTTCTCCAGCTACCCAGGAAATTAGAGATGGCCGGGTGGGGGATGAAAGGGGTGCTTCAGGAGGGAGGGGAGGGGAGATGGGGGGGAGAGGGGAGAGAGAGAGAGAGAAGAAGAGAGAAGAAGAGAGAATTAGAGATGGCCGGGTGGGGATGAAAGGGGTGCTTCAGGAGGGAGGGGAGAGAGAGAGAGAGAGGGGGGAGGAGAGAGAGAGAGAGAGAGAAGAAGAGAGAGAGAGAGAGAAGAAGAGAGAGAGAGAGGAAGAAGGGAGAGAGAGAGAGAGAAGAGAGAGAGAGAGAGAGAGAGAGAGAGAGAGAGAGAGAGAGAGAGAGAGAGAGAGAGAGAGAGAAGAAGAGAGAGAGAGAGAGAGAGAGAGAGAGAGAGAGAGAGAGAGAGAGAGAGAGAGAGAGAGAGAGAGAGAGAGAGAGAGAGAGAGAGAGAGAGAGAGAGAAAAGAAAGAGAGAGAGAAAAGAGAGAAGAGAAAGAGAAGAGAGAAGAAGAGAGAAAAGAGAGAGAGAGAGAGAGAGAGAGAGAGAGAGAGAGAGAAAGAGAAGAGAGAGAGAGAGAGAGAGAGAGAGAGAGAGAGAGAGAGGGAGAGAGAGAGAGAGAGAGAGAGAGAGAGAGAGAGAGAGAGAGAGAGAGAGAAGAGAGAGAGAGAGAGAGAGAGAGGTGAGAGTTGAGAGTGAGAGGAAGAGAGGAGAGAGAGAGAGAGAGCTGAGCTGGAGTAAACATCTTTCCAGGGCTGCTATTTGTCATAGTGCAACCCTGACCATCAAAGCTGAACAGGAGCAGAGGAAAGGTGGAGAGGATACAACTGGAAGAGATACCACGGGTGGCGGGGGGAGGGGTTCTAAGGAGGGATCGAAGCAAGGGGGAGCAGCTCTACCTCAAACATTCCCGAACCGAAATTAAAGTTCTCATTTTGAGACCTTTTCCATCCCATTTTGTGTTACTACTCTGGAATCTCTCTGAAATGTTAAGGAAATGGATATCTATATACTAACCTGTGCAGAAGGCATCCAATGAGTAACCAGGTCATGCAGTCCTAATATGTGATCAAGGGGCTTGGTGACATGAAATAAAGCTTGCGGCTGATAGGTAATTGGTAACTAAAAGTCAACTGAACTATAAAACTGCATTACTGCGTTCTAATAAAGTCACCGGATATGTATCTTCTAAGTAACATTTTTAATTAAGTAAAGTGATTCTCGAAAGCAGGGCTTAGGTAAAATATATTTCTTTTATAGGCTTCCTATTCATTCAAATCCGTATGACATCATTCTTGTGTGCGTGTGAGATCCCATATGATCCTACTTAATAAAAACACACACACAAATTTCATGAAAAATCACCTATGGAAAGCACAGTTTTGAATGTAAGTGTAAAACAACATGAAAAGCAGGCAATTACAGTTGGATAGAAAAACTTACCTCACCCAATGCACTGCTTATGCAATGACGTGAAATATAGGTGTGTGACGTTACAGATCACTCTGGCCTTGTTTGACGTCATAAACACTGCATTGTGGGTGGTATATTTCCACATCTGAGCTTAACTGCCAAGGATTAGAGTTTTAAACTTCTCAGATGGTGCCTCTATATAGGATGAACATGCGGATTGGTTGGCAGTCTTCCATTCACAGTGTCCTGTTTTTGCTGCACCAAGTCGTACATACTCTCTAGATTGCCTCAAGGGTATGGATGGAATATTTGACGAGGACCAACAAGCTGGTTGGCTACTGCGTGCCAGTTATTCCACACAGTGACAAACAAGACACTGCCCAAAATCGCACATTGTGTCAAAAACTGCCATCAGAGGTGGAATTTCTAAAACAAGGGACAGTCACTAGCTCACACCTCTTGCTACCTGTGTTAGCTAAATAAGTCACTGACAGATCTCAGCCCCCCCTCACCCTAGCTGGTTTGCGAACACCCTCTTCGGCTACGTAGCACTGTAAACTCTTCAGTATATTTGTGAGGAAAGAACCACCCAAAGCCGTGGATTGTGGTTCAGCAGGTTATGACTTTTTTTCAAGAAGCTGTTTTTAAAATGCTTTATCAAACCAGTGCCTCCAGTTGCAGAGATGCAACGTGTCCTGGACCCGCAGGCCACAAGATCAGTCAGTAGTCTGTGAGGGAGCCATGAACAAGGCCCAAGCTTCCAAAATGGAATAAATAATGTGTATATCCGGCGGGAGACAGGAATCTTCGCCCTTTCCTACTTCCACCCCTTGACTGTCTCTAATTTTTCCTAGTTAAGGCTTGACAGATGTGTCTGGAATTTAATAAAATGAAAAGGACGCAGCGTTCGCATTTCTCCAGTCTTTGTGGCTGTGCAACTTTCCAAGACACTGTTAGGGAACATGGTCTGTGGAGCAGATGTGGAGCTCTGTAAAGACAAAGTGTCTGCCGACTAATCCACGCTCTTCGAGTTACTCGGTCCCAGGTCCTGGTGGTCTGTCCAGGCACTGATGGCTGGACTGGGGGATCGTCGCAAGGCCTGGAGGGATCTACAAGCCTAGAAGGGCTGGACCAGTGTTAGTTCTCGGTTAGGAAAAACAAGATTTGCATGTTATTGGCTTTTCGCCAGACTGTATCTCCGCTGTAACTCAGGCATCGAAGCACACCCAAATACACTAGGTACACGGGTAGGAACCCTATGATGAAGTATTTCACTATTATCATTTGTGGCAGAGGGTGCTTTTACAAAAACTAAGGGAAACCCTTTTGGGATCAAATGGAGTAACATAACATATGGTACAGGTTCTTTCTCGCTTGATAGTTAAACAGATGACAGTTTGGAAGTGTGGCGAGCTCATATACTTCCTACTCCCCGTATTGATTTAGGCTATGTTAAGAAGATGCAGTTGTAAGCAGCGTTGGGGGTCTGTGGGTAAGACGCATGTCCAAGTAGATAAGATGTTGGTTTTGGGTAGCAGTAGTGGTGCACAGACAAAATATATAGCGGGTCAGCATTAACTGTGCCCAGCAGCTGCCGGCACAGCGAAGCGTGGTGGGGCGCGTGCGGCGGGGGGAATGGGGAAGTCGGCTGACGACAGAATATGCATTATTTATTTAAATATGCCTATTGCGTCTGTTGACTTACACCCACCCACCCCACCCTGCCCACCACGCTTACCTGTGCCGGCCGCCGCTGGCTGTGGCATATGTGCAGTATTAGAGATCAATAAGCAAGCTGTATAGTCTGTTGGCAGGAGACAGAACATACATATGAGCACTAGATGTGGTTTATGGCCAGACAACTGGCCTGACTTAAATACGTCGTCTACATGAAGCGGTACTATAATTAAGCCTGGGCAAAGCACTACGCTACGCTCGCGTAGTTTGCGAAGTTTGCGCTACTTCGCACTACGCGAATTGCACGTAGCACAGTGCAAACACGCGTAGCGTAGTGTTGCGTAGTGCAGCGGTCATTTTTTGCTTTCTCGCGGTCCTCAACGTCAAGTTGGCGACCGCGAGCAAGCAAAATGACATCCCGGCGAGACTTTTTCCTCGTTCGCAATCAGCAACATCAAGTTGGCGATCGCGAGCGTGAAAAATAAACCTCCCAGCGAGATTCTCAACGCGAGGAGGTCAGGTTTCTCATTGCGAGTGGTTGCGTATGCTCGCGACCGCTCGCGATGAGAAACTACCAGTCCGCGTTGAGAAAGCTGCCGCTCGAGTAAAAATCTACTCGAGCGGCAGAAAACTACAGCTCGCACTGTGCAAGATGCCGTTTTCAATGATTGCACAGTGCCAGTTGCTTGTCCGCAATGTGCAATCATTGAAAATGACATCTTGCACAGTGCGAACAGGGTACTACGCAGTTCGCGAAGTGCTACGCGTAGCTCGCGTAGTGCGAAGTGCACTTTGCGCAGCTTCGCATAGTGCTACTTCGCGAACTACGCCCAGGGTTAACTATCATGGAAGGAAGGATGGTCAGGAGGAGGAGGCATGGCCTAGCTCTGGAGCCCCTGCCTAGCTGTACAGGCTCCTCCCAGCTGTGCAGGCCCCTTCCAGCTGTGCAGGCCCCTCCCAGCTGCGCAGGCCCTCGTCCACATCTCAAGCTAAGAGTTATCAAAACAAAGCGCCGGGAAGAGCAAACCTCCTTCTGATCAAGGTTTTGTTTGTGAGTCAGGCAGGTGGTGGGAACCATGGGCCCCACCGGCTGCCCCGAGACAGGTTGACAGCGCGGCCCATGAGCTTCAAAGCAGAAAAGAAAATGCCTTCTGTATTTATTCATCGGGAGCTATTCCCCGCTGAGGCGCGTGTGCTGCAGGTGGAACGGCGGCTGCCGGCGCTGCCTGAGCCCCTGCATCCTAGCCGCCTTCACTGCACCGCAGCACGGATAGCAGTATCAGGAAACATAACGTGGTTTTTAACTGCATATTTCGATTCTTATATGAACGAGAAATGAGCACGATCTAGCCCTTCTAGCCTGACCAATCACCTGCCTCCTGTACACTGCTGTACCCCAGTCTCTGTTTTTGCACCCGCTTAGCTTTAGCCAGCCATGTATGTCACTGGCCTTTATTTGTCATTTATTTCCGTTTCCTCCATGCTTTCGTAGCTCATGTAAGAAGGTTTTTCCTTTATAAATTCCCTTGTGTGATTTTTTTTTATTTTTAATAAAAAAGTGAGTCCCTGCTCCTTGTTTGAAATCTCATTTACTGCAGCCATGCCGGGGCTCATGACAACACATATCTTCCAAGTTTGTCTCCCTCCCACCCTCAGTAGCAGAATCTCTCTGGTCGCCTGCTGTGTCCTCCCTTTTCCAGCAGCCCCCAGTTGTTTGGAACCCGGTGGGTGTCTTCTACTCTGACCTCAGTGGCCTGAAATGAAAGTCACCCAAATGAACCCCCAGCAGACTCACCCCCATCGAATCTCAGTAAATCGTTCTTTCTGCCCAATATTTTACACTTCAGCCCTACAATACTTGAGAGATGGAAGAAAGAAACCATACATGTCATAGGCAGTGGCACCGGGGTTGAAATTGTGAGTTCACGTTTTGGTGGTGCACTGCACAGCCGCTGTCAGTTCTTTGTGAGGAGTAAATTCGACAGGCTGGGAGCTAGGAAAAGCTGCTGGGGCTGGCGCGAAGTCACGTGGCCGATAAAATTGCGCCTCGGTTTCCCTTGTGTAAATAGGAAGTCCATTGAAATGCGCCTCTGCGGGCCACGGGCCATGTTTATTTGATTCTGTAACTCGGACTCTGCCGCCATGTGACATCACCGAGCCTTTCACCCTCCTGAGGTCTATAAAATGAATAACATTGAGTTGTAAAACAGCATTATTAAATGGTCAAAAAGCCATTCTGTTGTCCATGGTGCCATGTACATGAGCAGTGATAATGGTAAGGGGCCACTTTAAGACAGTCCACCTAGGTCTGTGTCCAGGCCCGCTCTCTTCTCTCTTGATGTGTTTCTGGGGGTCGCCTCTCACTCCACGTCATTAGAGGTGGACCGAGTCCCTACTGTGGTCGGGCTCCTCCAGGTCCATCCTGAGAGGTAGAGCGCTTGCTGGAACCAGGGGGTGTAAGCAGACGCGTCGCGAGCGCCTCGTGCCAGAGGCAGACGCTTCCCCAGGGGTGTGTCTGATGTGCTAGCAGTAGAGCACAGATTGGATACCGGTCTCTGGCACAAACCAAGCCACGCCCACTAGCTCTATTCCATAAGAAGAGAAATATGAAATGGGCATTGCAATCATTTCCCCTCGTTTTTAGGCATGGTTGCCCTGTGTGAGCACGGCACTCGTGTCTCAAAATTGAGGGAAATTATGGTTTGAGGCACAAGGCCCTTCTTGCGCGCTCTCAGCGCCCCCAACACCAAGGCGGTCCTACCTCAGTGACTGTTCATTGACTGATTGTTAGGAGGGGCAGGCATTATTGAATTATGATATGAGTGCAGTGCATGACTTAGGCTGATAATTTATCCACTTATAATGTCTGTTATGGACTCAGTTAATGGAGCGCAGCCCCAGTGGGTGAAGGAGGGAGTGAGAGGGAGAGCAGAAGTGAGGGGCTGGGACAGCAAGCGTTGACTCCACATTGTTGTTGCAGGCATTAGACAGGCTAGAAGGGCTTGGCGGGTCTCATTAGCCATCAGTTTCTTGGTGTGCTTGTGTTGGTGGTTGAGTGTTGAACCAAGATGTGGAGTAAGGTTAGGTGCTGTCACGTGCTATCCTCTCACATCACTCCCCCTCACGTCAGTGTGGCAATTCCTATTCTATAGAGATCCAAGGTCCTCACTTGACTCTTCGAAGCCCTCATCAGTGCAGAACACATTCTTTAACAGAAATAATACATACATTGGATCCACATGCATGGTTTATGGCTTTCTGTTTTTCAATGTGTAGAAGACAGGGACAAAGATATTTATTCAGAGTTAGCAGACAAGGTGTTAAATCTGTGCAATGAGATACAATGATCTCATTAAATTGGTCTTGCGGATGTGGGCCCAGTTCTTTCCCTCTCTAAAGCGGCCTAGAATCTGTGAGGCAATAAGTAGTGATACATTATACGTTTTAGATATAAGCCCACCCAGATACACTAGGTATTCCGGGTGGGAACCATATGATAAATCATGCAACTATTAGCATTAGTGGGTTAGAGTAACTCTTAACATAGTCCACGTTCCCTGTGGATCACTAATCCTGAAACAGGCCTCAGCTCATGCCTACAAACCATACACGTTGTCCATAGAACACCTGTCCCTCAGTGTATCAAAGACATTAATCTGCAGTTATCATCGTAGCATCAGTTTCTTTTTTAAAAACCACGTCACCGACCCACAGATCATAGACAGTGCATTTAGATCACGACTGGTGCCCAAAGGCCATATCCCCTCTGCCTAATCAATACACTTTGCAACTGACTGCTCTGTTTGACCATTCAGTGCTTCTCGCATCCTATAAACATACATAGTGTCCGCTTCAAGTCAAAACTACTGCTCATAGATCATTCACCATTCTCCTAGGTCACTACTGTTGCCTATAGGCTGCATCTCTTCACCATCGGTCACATTTCCTGCATCATGGACCAAATATCTTCCTCGTAGTCCACTGATCTTGCCATTGGCTAGATATCGTGACAAACGAAGCAATGCGCTTTGTCCACTCACTATCATTCCTGCCCAAACCCCACATATTCTGCCCAGAGGCCAAACACCATACCTTTAATCGATGCTCCTGCCCGAAGGCCATAACTGCAGCCCTTACACAAATAACCGAGCCATAGACCTATACTCCTGCCAAAGGCCTCATACATACATATTGTGCCCACACTTTTCACATGGACCATCACTGCTGCACATAGAGCACATTTTATGTGTATAAGACATACACTTTGACGATGGGCCAATACTTCTACCGCTGTGTGAAACCACCTGCCCTTGGACCATTTGCATTGTCAATACACCACATATTCTGGCCAAAAATTATGCGTTATGCCATGCAACGCAAATAGAGTCCACAAGCCATATTTCTTAGCAGGCAATCATACTCCATGCACATACTCCCCACAGCCCTGCGCATCAGCCACATATGCCTTGTGTCCCATGGGCCTCAATATTGGGCCCATAGGACACATCTGCTATCCACAGACCATACAACTCATCTATGCACCTGACCCGGGTAAACTTTAAATTACACTGATGTAATTCACATAATTTGGGGAATTTCTCGTTCTGCCACATTCCCAAAATTAAACATTACTCTATGTCACATAATTACTCCACTGTTTGTGGCAAAATTATGACTAACCCTGGGTGGCCAACTACGCTACGCTCACGTAGTTTGCGTAGTTTCTGCTACTTCGCGCTACGCAAATTGCACGTAGCACAGTGTAAAGACGCGTGGCGTAGTTGGCATTTTTTGCTCGCTCGCGGTCCTCAACGTCAAGTTGGCGACCGTGAGCAAGCCAAATGACATCCCGGCGAGACTTTTTCCTCGTTCGCGATCAGCAACATCAAGTTGAAGATCGCGAGCATGGAAAATAAACCTCCCGGCGAGATTCTCAATGCAGGAAGGTCAGGTTTCTCATTGTGAGTGGTCGCGTATGCTCGCGACCGCTCGCGATGAGGATCTACCAGTCCACGTTGAGAAAGCTGCCGCTCGAGTAAAAATGAACTTGAGCGGCAGAAAACGACAGCTCGCACTGTGCGAGATGCCGTTTTCAATGATTGCACAGTGCGGACAAGCATCCGTCACTGTGCAATCATCCCGAACAGCGCACTATGCAGTTCGCGTAGCGCTACGCATATCTCACATAGTGCAAAGTGCACTTTGCGTAGCTACGCGTAGCGCTACTACGCAAACTACGCCCAGGCCTATGACATGGGAGCATGGAAACAACACGAACAAGAACGTGAGCTGCTCTTGTTCATAGCCATTATGTTTTTCGAGAAATTTTTTAGAGTGCAATGCGTCCTTGCGAGGATCCGTTTCACACTAAAATATAGCGCTAAATGAGGGATTTGCATTACACGTAATTAGGGACAATTTAACACAACTTTCATGAAATTCCACATAGTTATGGATGGCCCACCAGTCCTGCACATAGGCTACAATTCCTTCTGTAAACCATACACCTTGCCTGTGGGACACTAGTCCTTTAGACCTTCTGCAGTGTTTCTGCTAAAGCAAGGATCATACATACAGTGTGCAGCTATCCCAATGCCTGCACTGACACGTGGGCCAGTAAGGAGGCATCCCTTTCAAAAATCGCAGATCTGTTTTTAAGCAAACAATGGTGAAGTGTTGCATGATGGGAAGGCATTTTTGATTAGTTGGGGTGGCACTCTTCTTTCCTCGCGGAAGACAAGTAATCCATTTCTTGGATGACTGTTCCTTACACGTTTGCAATAGGCTGCTGTAGCTCCAAGGCTGGCTTTGCAGACCTGTGGGATGGAATTCCTGAGTAAGTGGTTGCACATGTCTGAGGGCTCTGCTATGAAATCTGCATGTCTCATCTTTAATGTGATTTTCGATGGACAGCCTCAAGTCAAAGGCAGCTTGGCACGTTGCCTTGAGGAGTAGCTGGGATTCTGAACGCGGGGTTCCTAGATCAGTCACAAGAATCTTCTCACACAAAGAAGACTGTTTCCAATAATGGATTTTGAATTGATTGGAATTGACATTGATCTTGGCTGCATTTGATCTTGAACTTGGTTAGTTCCTTCATCTGCCATCGACAGCAGGATCTAGTTCAGAAGGGAATCATCTTAGATGGGTTTTCAATGGCTCCCGCAAGACTGGATGAGTGTAGTTGGGGTATGTATGGAACCAGGCTTGTATCAGCGATAGAAGGCCGCATACCATAAAATGCAAAGATTCATAGAGTGCTGGGGGGGAGGGGGTGTCTCTATAGAAGACCAATCATAGAGGGCTGCTGCATGGAACCCAGCTTCTCCACTTGGCTTGGGCAGTCTGGATGATACGACACTGTGAGCTTGAGTAGGGAATAAATTCGGGTGGAGACTCCGGCTTGCAAAGTGCCTGATTTCCATGTGGCAAATGGACCACATGAGTCAAATAGGCTCTAGAACAATCTTCAAGGTTCAGTCACAAAGCCACCCGTCCATCCCACAGCATCCACCCAGTAACAAAAACTCAGGAAAGTTCTTCAAAGTTCAGCCACAAAGACTACTAAATATCATTCCAGATAGGTGATGCAACGAAAAATACAGCCCAACCATCATGGGTAAATGATGGTGGCTTGCACTCACTGGACTCCATCGCTAGCTTCATGCTCCTTTCTGCAGTATGATCTGACATGGGCCTGAAGGGGGATCTCTATGGAAGGGGGTCTCTATGGAGGGGGATCTCTATGGAGGTCAGCCATTCAGCGGGAGGGATTACTCAAAAATGAGGTATTGGTGGAGGAGTTGGGTCCTCAGTAGGGGTGGGCGGAATTTGCGAAAGTGATTTTCGCAAATTATCGCGAAAATGTTAAAAATCTCAGCAAACACGCGGAAATATCGCGAAGATGCGGAAGTTTTTTTCCTGCCCATTCGCGGTATTTTCTGCGTGGTCGCGGCTCGCCAACTTACCCATGCGGTTGCTCGTGGGCGCGGCCATCTTGTTTTCACTCTTCTCGCGGTGCATGATCGCGAGAAGAAAGACGTGATCGCGCGACCAATGACATTACTGCGGGCGCGAACTGTCGCGAGACAGCGCAAATGGCTACCAACAATCCAACATCTTGTGGAGAACGCGACCGGATTGGGAAAACTTGTCGGCGAACGCGGGGATTCAGGAAAGACGATCACGCGCGCTCAAGAATGTATTATTTTACAGCGCGAGCAAGAAACAAATTATCGCTAAGCTGCGGAATGCGGAAATTTTGACATTTTCGCGCTCTCCGCGGAACGCAAAAATGTTAAATTTTCGCAATTTCTGCGAGCGGAATGGAAATTTAGCCCAGGCCTAGTCCTCAGTCCCTTCTCGAAGTGCAGGGTGGATGTGGCTTTTCAGATCTGGATGGTGATAGAGTGCTACATCCTCGGATCATAGTGGGAGGAGGCCTGTAATCCTTGCGATTACAGGGCCTATCACCCCAGATATTGGAGCTATATTTCACGGTGTATAATAAACAGGTTGCTATGATAATACTGAACTACTGTAACTAACGAATGTGCAACTCGCTCGTACTCGTTTTTATCAAGGAGAGAATGCTAAAAGGCTGAGTCCACCCTGCTGGGAACTGAAACGGCGAGCAGCTGGTTACACACACATCGCAGATGATGCTCAGTCAACTGAGCCACTTCACAAGTACAGAAAAAGATCATTCCTTGCACCTGCAGTGGAGCCCATAGGGTGCTGGAGGAGTCCAGCTCTCAGGCCCAACCAGTCTCTGGCCTTGCCACGGAGGCCGCCACTGATTGATCACTAGTGCTGTTTATTTTATTGTTTTTTTCTTATTAAAGAATGAGAACTTTGGTCAGGAAAACTAGGGTTCTTTCCAGCCACTTCTCTTAAATCTAGAAGAAAAACACACAAAAAACTACACTACACTATTTTTTTTATGGAAGATTGGATTTTTAATTTTTGTTATTCTAGGTGATTGTAACACCAGTGTACATTTCCATTTGCCAGTCCGGTTTATTTATTTCTATGGGAGAACGATGTATTTTTAAATAAATATTACTAGGATGAAGCACAGGTTGTTTAAGGAGCTTATCAAACACAAACAAAAGCAGCCACTTTCGGTAAAATGGGAACTACTCTATGCCTCTCCTCCTCCAAGGCCCGCCTCCCACCTGAGATGCATGTGCACCCCTGTGGAGCGCAACTCAAACACCTGTCCTTCTTTATCAGACATCAGTCAGCAGGTATCCCCAAACTGATAAATGATGAACTGTTAACGAGATACAGAAGTATTCAGGCTTCTCACTGGAGCCACCTTGTCATCAACTCAACATGTCACTGATGAGCTGGTGACAGTGGCAAGAGTATGGTCAAAAAGGGGGTGTTAGTGGTCCGACACCGCCTTGTGTTGCTCGTCTCTTTCAGTGGCGACCGATATCATTTAAAAGTGTGAGGGGGGCTGGTGGAGGGTGTGTGGGGGAGCGTGTGGAGGAGCACGCAGGGGATTGATAATTCAAAATTAAAAACGTACCACATGAGGACGGCCGCCTCGCCTGCCGATGCTTCTCTGCTCTGCTGCTCCCAGCAGTCCCTGGGGCAGCACCTCGGACTCCCCCGCCAATCCCTACACTGCTCTCAAGCATTAAAGCAGCGTGGGGATTGGTCTGATTGGGCTGAAAAGACGCTCTCTCAGGCACAGGGAGTCTGTGCTGTTTATCCAACCTGGCTGTACAATACAGCCGGGTTGGAGAAAGCAAAGTGTGCATGTCAGTTTGGCCGGCCAATGACGGCCGGCAAAACAGACAAGGGAACTTACAAGTGCACATACCACTCCTACTTTCTCCTCTCATGGTCCAGCCCCGCCCGTCCCGGCACACGCTGGCTCAGAGCCAGCAGCTAAAAAATAAAATGATAGTAAGATATTGTTTTATTTTTCAGCTGCTGGCTCTGGGCCAGTGAAGCGATGCTTCTCCGCCATTGTGAAGGAGCCGCCACTGGTCTCTTTCGATGCCAACATCCTTCATCTCAGAACATTTCAATTAACTTCATCCTCTGAACTGTGTCAATGTGGGTATCTGGTAAAATGCATGGTGTGATCCTCTTCACACAGTCTAATGTAGCACACATCAGACTCAGCATAGACATATCACAGAGTTGGGTGTCATCATGTGGACACTAAAGTCATATAGCCAAACCCCGTAACCTCATGGCAAAGGAGGAAATATCAAGAATTCAAGGTTCAGTGTGTACCCCACTGAGAATTCATGTGAGAACTCCTTATACCAGTACACTGCTAACCTAGCCCCTGTTCCCATCCATTAATGTTTTATATTATTTGTTATAACTGAAGGAAACAGCGGCACTCTCCACCGAGACACAATATGCACCCTCAGCCAACACAACACATCAAGACACACCCATTCGTTACAGCTTAACCATGACAATAAATGGCTACTTCGGCACTGAAAAGCACTCGAAACCACCATTTGCTTTACACGTGTGCACCTCTGCCGGACATCGGGCATGTAACCACCCAAGATGACGCTCCAGCAGTCCACTACAGTCTTACCTATCAAACACAGAGAACATTCACCCACAACATATTGCGGTTGACACATTTGCCTAACATTGGAACATAACCACACCACAACAGCCCATGATCTCAAGCCAGATTAGACTCTGATCTACATAAGAAGTCCCGAGACTACTTAGAAAGTCAGCCCAACTGCCAAATGCATTGCAATGCCATAGAACTGGCTACCTGTGTGCTAGCCAAAGGGGTTTTATGATGGAACAATGCAGGGAAATACGTTGCATGCCTTAACCACGCATTTTTTACCCCGCATTTTTTTACAAAACTTATGCTTTTCCAACGTATGCCATTACCACGCATTGTTTATATATATATAAAAACAATGTATTTGTGGAGGGAGACCCCCACACCCCCATCTTACCTTAAATGTGTGGGAAATGCATGCAATGTAAAACCATACACGATGTAAGAACATGAATGCTAAAAATGTGTGGTAAAGGCACAACGTAGTAAAGACCTCATTGTAAAGGCTGTTTCCTGCCAAAGGCCACCTGCACAGCGCCCTCAACACCAAGAAGTCCAGACCCTTCCTTTGTTTGGCGAGGTCTCTTTGGGTCTCCACTCTGGTGCCACTCACCGCCGGATAGTGTGCCCGGCCTATGGCAAATCTTCCAGGCATGCATCAGAATATTAATAATGCTGAACTTGGTGTGGTTGTGAAAGGAGTGAGCACAGTTCGGTAAGGACAGTCAAGCCAACGGATGGGGAATGCCCTCTAGACCATGAACCGACGGGAGAGATCTGGCTTCATAAGCGATATCCTGCGCATGTGCCCTTCTGCCGACTGGTAGGATCCTGGGCAAATCTATTTCTCTATGACTCAGTCACCCTGGTTACCAGATATTGGAAAAGGGAAAGATAAACTTTACTTTAGAATTCAGCTCCATGTAAAAACAAAATTCCACTTGCATTAATCCCTGCTTCCTTCATAGTGTGGCCTTTTCTTCCCCCATGACACCACCATCTCCTTTCAGCGCAACAAACCCCTCCAGCCAGAGCGTCAGCCGGGAGGCTTGCGGCTGACAAGGCGCTTGATGCCTCCCCATGTAGGAGTCGTTGAACATGGACCTAAATTGAGGCGCATTGCAACTGCCGAGAGCCGCAGATGTACATCCTACATGACAAAGTACACATTAAAGCGTGTCTGCGTAATCTCCCGCCTTCATGGATAATGCATGGATATGGTAAAACATGTTGATTCTCCTGCAGGTCTGAGTAGGCCTCGGTAATTGAGCTCCTGTGTCCCGGCCTGCTCTTTTGAAAGCAGGTGCCTGTTGAGGGCCAGGCACTGGCAAGCTCGTGTGCCTGCTTTATATGGAATACTGTCCATTTGTTCGGCCCCTCGGGCTCTGTGCCCGCACGCTTCTTGTTCCCCGGGGGATGTTCCGGTTGCGGCGCATGCGCCGCCACGACGGCAGCAGCATCGCGAGGGTTTGTTTGCCTGTCATAATACTCGATGTTTTACACGCTGACCTTTCACCTTTGCAGGGTGGGTGCACAGATGAATACAAGAGACTGAACTCTGCTCACACAGTGATTCCTTCGCCTGTCATCCCATCCCTGTCTCAGCCAGTATCCCTGTCACTTCCGGCCTACAGAGCTGAACTGACACACAAGGAATGCAAATATTTCCAACAACCGACCTTACACGTTTTCACAAAGTTTGCAGATTGGAACAAATGATCATTTGTGCTGTGTGATGCCAATGCAGAGCAGTGTTTAATTTGTAAAGGAAAAACATGTGCCAGGGGTGTCATCAGGAGGCCACTGCAGCTTGCATCACACATTGCCCCTGTCTTGTCGCCAATGAGAGTAACAAAACAACTACTGACCATCACACTCCTACAAGTGTGCCAATTCGGACTATTTCAGGCCTACAAAGCCAGAAGAATGGCTTGGGCTGCAGGTAATTGTCATTTTTAATGATTAATTAATAATAACGTTGTTTTTATGGTCATCTAGAAATTAACCACACAGCGCCACCTTGTGGCAGACTGTTTCAAGCGCCGGTGTTCACAACTAAGTGCAGGTCCAAGCACCGAAAACCACCGGCTCAAATTAAGCATTTACAGTAAGAAGAGTTTTACAAAGATTCACATAGAAAGAAAGAAAGAGAGAGTGAGTAAAGAGAGAGATAGGGACTCCGTACAGACAGATAAACACGTATACTGTGAGGGAAATGTATACGGTTAAACACATTCAGAAAGTTTCCAGATTAGAAAAAAAGACCATGCTGTGCCGGCTGATGCCAATGTAGAGGCTTACAAAGACTCACGTAGAGAGACAGAGAGAGAGAAAGTGTTAATAGAGAGCTAGGGACTGCGTAAAGATAAACACTATGTGTGTGAGAGAGAGATAAGGTTGGACATACACTTTTCAAGCCTTTCTCTCTGCCTCCTCCATCGCAGGTCCTACCCGGCTGAAACGGAAGGTATCGCACGTACTGAGCGAACTGGTGCTCCAGGTGAAGACAGGGGCTGGGCCAGGCGCTGGACTCTAGCGCTTTGAAGGTGAGAAGGGGAGCGTTCATGTTGGCTCGAGAATGAGGGAGACCGACCTCCGATCTTTAAGAGGGTGATACTTTAAAGTAAATTAAGGATGAACCATTCCAGTAGGGTTGCTGCGGGTTTACAGAGATGGCAGCCCTGTTGAAGTCTGTAGAGGTCAGAGATTCAAGTGCATGAAACGTTATGGGAACTGTGATCCAGCATCCACTGGAGGTGTGATGAGTGAGCGCGAGGTTAGGTCAGAGATGCGTCTAAAAAAACAAAATATTCTTCATCTATTAAGTTGAAGAACTCGGTGGGGAATGTACTTTTCTACATTTTGAGAGACCAGGAGCATCCGCAGGGATCCCAGTTTCCTCTTCTAATTAACACTGTGAGTCAATCCTGAAATGGGAACGGCAGGAGACATTTGCACCCGCATTGGCAGAAGCTCCTTTCAGTGTTTGCATTATTTTTTAGGTCGAGGGACCGTCCAGTCTGCCGAAGGCAGAACCGGAAGTCCGAAGATCTTATGATGCTTAGAGTGGCTATTTAGCCCGCCTCTCTTTTTGCCTCTCCTCCATTGGCTGGCTTCCTAAACGGAGGCCAGCCATTGGAGGAGAGAGCCGTCCCTCCAAATAGGCTCCGTCTTTTTCAGATTCGGGGGCGTGTTCCGTGCTCTTCTTTCCACTTTTTAGCCACGCCCTTTTTAGGCGTGTTTTTCTCTCCTCCAGCCAATGGCAAGAGGAGAGAAAAGAAAAACACGCCCCCGAATCCGAAACCGCCGCTGCCTTTCTCCGAGGCATTTCTGCTTCGCCTCGGAGAAAGGCGGTGGTGTGCTTGTTGTTGCCCACTTTGACTCCCAATTTAAGGCTCCCAGATTAAAGTTGTTTCAATTCCTGAACTATGATCCACGCGAATCCTCATATCACTTTCACTGCTGTTGAAATAAAAGTGTATTTTCCTTCCGCGATCTCGAAGGGATTTTTTCTGTCCCACGGATTTTGATGACGAGATTACTTTTGTTGGGCCGGTGTTTCCAGGACAGAGGGCTATCTTCAACAACTCGGAAGGTCGTGCACTACATGACACGCGCGCCAGCCGTGTACACGGCCATGTGAACGAGACATGGCGTGTGCCTGAGAGGGCTGCTGCCTGTCGGTCTGTCCGTTGGAGGGCGGGTCGCGGATCAAGGTTGCCTCCTCCTTCGCCTATCCCTGACGCCACCGGTGGTGGCAATAACAGAAGCACACCGTCCTAGAGGGGGAACGCGCTGGCCGCTGGTCCCAGACCGTGAGAGGAGAAGGTGGGCTCTGACAGCTCCAAGGGAATGTACTCCCACTGCACTAACATGGCGGCCGCCTTGAGGAGCGTCGCCTTCAGGAGACTTGGCGAGCAGGGTAAGTCCGCCCTGCCTGGCGCATGTGCTGCCCCGATGGTGCTGCAACAAGCCTCGTGAGACAGACTGGTGGGCGTGCTGCTGCCTGCGTTTTTCCTCTTCTGCGGTCATTCCTTCGGTTCACTTCTCTCTTACTCTGGGTAACCTGCTCGTAGTTGTCACGTGCGACACCTTTAGCCAGTCTTTGCTTTTTATAGCTAACAGGACGTGGAATTCGGGGACTTGTAGTTTCACTGTAACATTATAAACGTGGACCTAAAAACGTGGGCTAAAAAGCAGGGCTGGTAGGAGTTGACACTTCTGACGTGGGCCCACTTGGCAGCTATGCTGGGGTACTGAGATGTGTGGTGGTGTGCTCTGTGATCTTCACAACTGCAGCTATTGGCTGTTGCTGCAGGGAATACAGCCTTATCTTTGTCACACGCTGTCCATCACAACATGCTTAGTGCCAAGTGTCCGCCTGTGAACTTAGCCGACGTTGCAAATAGCATAATTTGCATTTTGGGGTTTATAGTTAAGTTTCGCTTATTAGCCGTGTACCCAAAACGACCTACCATGCTTAGTACTGTTGGTTAAATAAGGAGTGCCCGATTGTGTCCCGCATTAAAAAGGGACCCACCGCCTCCTAGTTAAGAATACATATTACCTGCATTTGAGAGTGATTAAGCTATTGACAGTGTAAATAACAATGCCGTTTCTTTAAATGTTTTAAAAAACAAAAACATAAACAAAAATAATGTCATGAGCAATGCCAATAGCTCTAACTTTAACAATGCCAAGACCATTGCATTGTAAATGCTTGTCCTGTATATTCTCTCTTGTTGCTATAATCATCGGGTAACTGCTTCCTATGAGCGCAGTCCTTTCCGCTCAATATTGCCCCACGTGACGTCACACGTCCAGCCGTTACGTCATGCTTCTAACCTCTGAGCTGGTGAGCTGTTCTTGCTGAAATGGTAGGTCGAGCACGAGCCTAGCAGCAGATAGACTGTTCGCCTATTTTACAGCCTTTTGAAGCACCCAATCCAGTCTTATCTCACTGGCAAATATCGTTGTTTTTATAATTTTACATCTTCAGATTCATGCAATCTCTCAAATCCACCAATGCAGGGCTTTAAGTGGGCCGGGTCTGACCGGTGCTGTGCACTGGCAGTTTTTTAAAGGGGAGCTCGAAACGGGTCTCTATCGGGCTCTGTTTTGTGCCCTGGCACAGGAGGTCTATTTTTTCCGCACTGCAGGCACATCGATGTGCACGTGCTCCCATTGCGCACTTCTCACTAGTGGAGAAGTTACGGCATGACGTCATGCCAGGCGAGTGTTGTAGAGGAAGGGAAATCCTTTAAAAAGAGTAATGTTCTCTCTGGATTTCCCTTCTCTTTTTGAAACTCAGGAGGAGCAACATTGTCGTGGTGTAACTAGGGCTTTAAATGGAAGCTTTTTCAATATTAAATACAAGCCATAGTTGCTGCTTATTTATCTTATACAACTGACAACCATTGACAAAGCCAATAGTCCTGACTTGCTGTCTGGATGCAATGACAGAAACAGCAAAATGCAAGTCGGGCAGCACACTATGCTAAGCACAGATTTTTAGTTTATGTGTTTTAAGCCACACCCTTAATTACATTGGCCACGCCCCTTTGAGAGACCTCCCCCCAGGTTTTTCATCCCACTTAAAGCCCTGCACCAATGTATTCCCAAAACCCTGCATGAAAACTCCCCTCTCCCCTTCTTCCATCCTCTGCATGCCTCCTCCCTATGAGCGCGGTCTATTTGAGTCACATGCATGTGTGACTGAATCTTTATTATTGAATTTCTCCAAATTTACCTCATTTTGTTCAATAAGACCCTCTCCTTCTCTGAAAATCACACCTCAACCTAACTATACCAACAAACCACTAACCTTGAATTCCAAAGCAGCCTACTGCCGGTCATGCAACACTTCAATGAGCGGGGTAGTAAGCGCTATATAAATTTAATTACAATGCAGTATACACATTGAGACAGTTTCTCTCTCTCTCTCTCTCTCTCTCTTATACATGAACCCCTTTGCCTTCGGCCTGGTCTTTCTCATGAGGGAAGGCATCTTTAGTTACTGAGGAACCACTTTTAGATCCTCCATAATGGCACAGCCGCAATGCATGGGCTCTGAAGACCTGGAACGAGCTCCCAGTCAACATCAGACGCTCCCCCACTCTGCACACCTTCAGGAAGAACCTCAAGACCTGGATTTTCAACTGATCTGGAGCTGCCCCCCCCCCACGCCTTGAGACCCTCACGGTGAGTAGCACGCTTTATAAACCCCTGATTGATTGATTGATTGAAGCACCCCAGTGACAATTTAGGGTGTGTACAACCTCACACGTGCAGTTTGTGGTCCCTAGAGCCTCACATCGTAACCTGGTGCCTGACCAGCCTCACAGTCACAGTTTGTGGCCTTTGCACAGTCACCGTCCCGCTGTATGGACTCAACAAACCAGTGCTTGCAGCGTAGTGCCTGCACAAACCCAAGGGTTTCGGGCCTCTATAACCTGAAGCTTCCCCAGATGGCGGACAATTCCCTTCAAAGGACAAGCAGCAATCTTGCGAGGGCGACGATAAGCACGCAATCCAATGGCGCGCGTAGCAGCCTACGCCCTGCGCACCGAGAGCCTCACTTCAAGGCCCAGCGCTCACCACGTCAGGACACGCAGCACTCAGTCCCCATCAGCAGTGAGTGACAGAAACAGTGATTAGGCTCTCTGAGAGGACAGGAACAAAACACGCCATGCTTTGATATGATACAAAAAGCAAATTAATTGCTGTCAATCCACGCGGAAGGTGGCGTATAGCGCTGCTTCAGCGTGGGCCATCGAGGCGTCGGCGACATCAGGTGCATGGAGAACATGGCACGGGCCTCACCTTCCCGCTCACCCTCCAGTGGCGTCGGCGAAAGCTGGGTTCTCTGCATTTTGGATTGCAGTATTTCTTTTCGTATACTTCTCTTGTGGTAAGGGCAAAGGAGGTGCCTCGACATGAAAGGCACCATGTTTGCAAGGGACAGGGGCTGCGACTTCTCAGAATGCAAAGTCTTACCACCCTTTTTGTTTGTCTCTGTTTAGAATTTTTAACCCAAGTTGT
Organism: Triturus cristatus; assembly: GCF_964204655.1. Taxonomy (NCBI): domain Eukaryota; kingdom Metazoa; phylum Chordata; class Amphibia; order Caudata; family Salamandridae; genus Triturus; species Triturus cristatus. The sequence goes on from NC_140585.1 coordinate 873,574,786, forward strand.
GTTCCGAGCACCAGCCTAGAAGTACAGAGCTTAAGAAATGTAAGAGAGCTCAGAAAAGGCAAAGGGGCTCACTTGTGTTGCTATTTGTGTGCAAGACAGACTTAACACCCGCAAATAAATTCATTTGTGAGCCCAAAATTACGTTTTGAATTCAGAAAAGCTGGTTTTGCAGTCGTAACAGACTTTCCCCATAGAAGATTTCTTGTGAGTTGATCTACTGTGAGAGGGCAGCGGGTGCCTTGGAAATTGTCTCCACCCTAAAACGTACACATTTGTGGGAAATCACAAACTATTTTCGAATTATAAAACAGCCTGGAAATGAAAAGAGATCAAGTCTTCTTAAGGACACGAGTAACACCCTTTCCAGATTGGTAAAAGCGGGGCACAAGCCCCAAAACCGGTGTGGTGAAGCAGAAGGAGTTTCTCCAAGGTGGGGAAATAATTGTAATGGAGAGTAGACAATAAATCAGAATATTGGCGCGCCCATTCTCACACGTAAAAAGAAGTTCCAAAACTGTTCCAGGAATGCACCTGCGAGGTTACAACACAAAACACAAATGGGCGCTGCATTGTCCATCAATATCTCCGCGACAAGTCATGCATCTGCACTTATAGCTTCTTAGATGCCTTCGGATAAAACTTCATTTACATGTCCATTACCTCTTGTTGAAGTATTATAAATGCGTGTGCATAAACCCGGAGACTAACAAATGCATTTGTGATGGGGAAAGCCTGGAAGAATCGCCCTCTTAAGAAAATAAAGAGCGATTAAAGTGCAGGGAGCTGCCAGCAGAAGGGACAGCGCATCATTCAAACTGCATTTTGTGCAATTGCATCTTGACTGGCAGCCATGCTGGGAGGGGAGGCAGCTGTGCTGCCGCCGCTGATTTACATGTCCAGCTGGCGCCAAGGATGTCAGGATATGGGCGCGGAGGTGGACCGGTCCATTGTGCCCGAAGTGCGGGTAGGCCCAGTGATTGCAACTGATTCAGGAGCAGCCTTGCCCAATCGCAGCCCCCGGACAGAAGTGGTGCAGGCAAAATCTTTAATTGAAACTAAAAAAGGCCTGTGGCAGACAGACAAGACATCCATATCCTCTCACAAACCTACGATCAAAGCAAGTTAACTGAAACCCACCACCCCTGCACGCTTCCAACCTTGCATTAAAGCCATGTAATCGACTAGTGATGCCTTGCTATAGAAATGTCTCTTCAGGCCAAGCAATGGACGTGAGCCATAATGGAAGAAATTAACCTGTAGAGCCCTTTTGCGCACCACTGATCCCAAACTATGTTTGCGCCTTAGACAAAGTTTTATATACATTCATAAATGCATACTATGTGCCAAGAGCAGACAAGGCAGTGGGCCGATTACAGGCAGTCCTACATGTGTCGTGTGTGCACATTGCTTGTATCTTGAAGACCTGCGTTCGAGCATGAGCCACGAATGTGACCACTGACCAGCAAAGACATATTAAGCAGACTTTAAGTAAAGGGAGAATTTTTCGCACGACAAGATGCGGAGTTATCCAAACATTCTACAAAAACTTTTTGCCTTCATACAATAAAAAAAAAAATCTACTGAAATGTCTTCCTTGTGGAATGGGTAAGTAAGATTTTTAAGGAGTTTCAAACCCTGCAAACACAGTGATCATCCCTCTGACCGGCCCTACTTGACTCAGGGAGCCAACAGGAGGCAAGGCGTGGTTCACCATCGCACTCTCCCCTGAAGGTGTGATAGAAACAGATCTTGGAGACAGAGCAGACTTTCTTCCTGTGCACTCTGTCATGCATAAGACCCTAAATTCAGTGTGTTTGGCTTCTGCAATCAGTAGTTGCCCTCTCAGTTCTTATTGGATGTGATCTGCCATCTTCGCACTGAGCCCCGATCTCCCAGTCCTTTTCTGTAGGTCTCTGAGTCTTGCAATGAGGCCTTGCTGCAACCCATGTAGATTGCGTGAATGTAGCGTAACCTAGACACACAATACAATAGCCCTGACCAAAGACAATTCAGCTACAAAACCCTAGTTGACAGTGTATGGTCATGTGTTCTTGGACAGCACATTATGTTGCTTCAAGTACTCTTGGACAACACCCAGTGGCGGTAGACTGGTGGTGGTGAAATGTCCCAACATTCTTTTGTTCCATTCTCCGGTAGACTGTTTCAACACACATCTCTCACATATTACTCGTCAGCTTCCTAAATGCAATTGAACTGCATGTGCATCAGTCATAATGCTGTCTACACAGAGTAACATGGCACAGTTGGTCAACAAGATTCTCCAATATTAGCCACAATGCGGTACTACTTGGAATCCCGAAACGCAAGCTAACATGTTCTAGAGAACCCTCTGGATTGTGAGCTGGACGGGTCGTTAGAGAGTCGTCAATCCTCCCGAACCCCACTTATTAGAGCGCAGGAGAATCTTGAATCCTCAAGAGATTTTTGCTTAGGTCACCGAGCCGGAGTCACTTCCATTGGGTTTTACTGCCAGCCGAACACACAGGAGTCTATTTGTCTCAGACAGTCCAGGGTGGGGCAGCACTTCTAATGAGCCGCCTTGTCTGAGCTTCTAGTGGGCATTCTCTTTCGTACAATTACCTGGTCCACTCCGGAGAATCCCATCGAAAACCCTGAGACAGTCAGATATGATGTGGAACACACACTGGTGACACTGGGGATGTCAGTGTTGGAAACAGGAAGTGACATTCCAGACAACACCCCCTCTCGCCTATATTGAATACTACATGCTACATACAGTACCATAAATGATTCTGCCTAGGAGGCAACAGTCCCTGCGTGCCCCCTTCGACCTCAGCACAAACATGCAAAGTCTGAATAATTCCCAGAATTACAGTGTATTACAGAAGGTCAGGGGTGGAGGTCGGCTTAATTAATCTTTTTCCATTTGCTATTCCACAACTATAAAATGTAAAAGCACTCCAGCCCGATGAACAAAAAAAAAATCCCCTTGAAATTTTAATGACGGAAAACGGTAGCCAATTCAATTGAGCTCTAATAAATTGTAAATTATTTCAGAGATTGGGATGCAGTATTTTCTTTTTTTCCGTAGCACTGCTGAGAAGCTCCATTGTGAAATAAAATGGGGGCAGGAGGTTAAAACACAGCGATCATAACCTTTATTGCTTCATCTTTCCAAGCCATTATTGCTGAAGGAAAGCGCAGCTGTGTGCAGCACTGGGCACTCGGCAGAAATGCAATCCTCGCATCACGGTCTAATTTATGATAACCTGTGAGAGGCTGAAGATGGCCCTCTCTTCATAAGTGTCATAGATGCCATTTTTGCATATTAGTGTCCTGGCACCTCTCCAAACGAGCTCACAGAGGACACGTTAGCATCTTAGGGGATGGTGGGCCGCCACGGACAGTACAACTCCGGTCGCATACGGCTTGAGCGTTGTTTCATGGGATACGGGCCCTTCTCGTTTGGGATAGCCAGTCAGCGGTCTACTACCTAGCTTCGAGAAGGTGCCCGTGAAGTGAGGGCCCAGTAGCTCTGGAGGTGATAGCAACGGATACAGTGTTGTTGACTGACTATGGAGCTGCTGCGGATCTATCCTGAGTTATCATTATGGGTTCTATCCCTGAGACCCACAGAGGGGGACCAGGGTATTCGACTGCACCCACATCAGGCAGGCGCAGTTTGAAAAATGCACAACGGGTAATGTTGGAGCTCATCTGTTCGTGATCGACAACCTTGGTTTCAGATCTGCTCTTGATGCTGTTACAAGGCTTCATGCGGAGCAGAAGGAGCCTGATGAACGTAGCAGCGCATTGGAAGCTCAGAGCACCACCACTCGGGCGCCATATTCTGCACACATGGACAACTACTTTGGACCCTCTCATCAGCGGAGCCACTGTATAATCTGACAGGTAGATACACCCGGGCTCTCCAAGTGTTCCAGAGGTCTGGACTATCTACATGACATATTCCACATTAAGAAGGTTCCTATGGATTGTTTGATGGTTTTCATGGGAATGCTGGTACAGCGGACAGTGAGGAGGCCATACCGTTCGGATTCAAGGCCCGTTCCAATGTCCCTGCAGCGCCGATAGGCTCATCTTTAAGAGACACAAAGGGCTCATTTTTGGTTCCTTTTCTAATGAATGTTTCTTCTCGTACATGCACACCCTTCTTTTCAAGTGTACTCATTGTGTACTCATTCAGCGCTGTCGATGGTGGCCACTGCTCTGAGCGTGTACTTGGCCGTGCTTACTCACCAGGGTATGATGCGCCCTTAAAAGCAGTTAAGTTGGTATTAGGATTATAACCACTGCTACAGAGCGCAGTTAATGGACATTACAACTGGCCGATGAAGACTGCTCTGGAGAGTTTCCCTTTACTTTTGACCTTGTATGGGCCTATCGAAAGCACACGGTTTAAAATGGAGGACAGACATCAGCACCATCATTTGTTAATTCAACGCTTCATGGTCTTGTCACCATTGTTGGCTGATTGGTGCAAAGCTGCCCATTCACCGTTGCGGACAGTTATTCTCCAGCTATCAAAACGTGTTTGTGCCCAAACCAGCCCTGGCCAGACCTCTGAGCGCGCAGGCTTGGCTGGTGGAGGCAGCCTGGCTTCTACTGCAATCATAGACCCAGGAGCACAAAACCAACGTCCACCAATCACCAATTCCGCCGTCTGTCGGCTTCCCCCTGCCACGGCTCACCATGCTGGTCTGTGCCGGCCGCCACTGTTTTTTGACTTGAATATTGATCAGCAGGGAATAGAGAACATTGTCAAAGCATATCCTCATGTACCGCAACGGGTGCTCTTGTAAAGCGCTCAGATACTCGATACCTTCGGGTCAAGTTTGCGTTATATAAAACTCGGTTTAAAAAAATAATAATAATAAATAATACGGGTCTGACATTAGGCCCAGTAGAAGGGCCCATGGCAGGCAGCATATCCTCAGCAGGGGCGGCGGCAGCAGCCTGTGTAGCGGCTGTGCCAGACTTCCTACAAGAGTGGGAAGAGTTGGGTAAACTTAATTCTGGGGGTAAAAGGGCACCTGTGCGCAGGGGCTGTGTGTGAGGGAGGCTCTCTGATTTACCACTCACTGATCATAAGGGAGTATATAAAATACACCGTCTCCACCTCGAACTAGTACAGGTTCTTAGCGATCCGTGAGAGGAATAAAAGAAGCGGGTACAAGGTTGTGGATGAAACAGAGAGGAGGGGGAAAGTACTTTAGACAGGAAGGCTTGAGAGTGGGTGACACTTCAAAAAGGACAGAGAATTGAGAGAGGGAACTCGTGAGGGGAGATAAGACTGAGCGAGGGCGGGGACGTGATGGAAAGAGAGAAAAGCAGAGTCCATCGAAAAGAAGGGAGGTGAAAGCAGACATTTCAAGAAAAGACCAGAAAGCGAGAAAGGACTCTGGAGAAGGCAGATGGACTGAGAAGGAAGTGGGCAAGAGACCAGCGCCACCAAGGGCAGTCGGACCTTTAATTAAAATGCCAGCCTGAAGCTCCTCTGCAACGCGCGGGAAACTGGAGAAGGCAGCTGAGCGCCACATGTCTGCAGGGGAGCCGGGCACTCCGCGAGACTTAACCGAGGCCTACAACTGGGATTAGCGGCCGCGAATACACCAACTGTAGCATGGCAACCGGGTCACAGCAAGGGCCCCGGAATTAATCATGGCACCGGGGAAAACGGAGGGATTTACTGTCAGGCGGATGTTCCGGAGTCCTGTCCAGCGGAAAGGGCAGGCATCTTCAAAGGAGCCTGGCCGCTTTCACTGTAGGCCCTTGACTTGAAGTCAGCGAGGGACACAACTGGCAAACAGCTCAGCAGGCTGTGCTCGAGCTGCAGAGGGCTGCACATACCCTGTCGTCCACAGGTTGGAAACCTGCTAGCATCTAAGCAACGTTTGCATATTATAATGAACTGGATGGTAACAACTCCTGTGACTTATAATGCGGTGAATGGCCAAGAGTGTGATTGGAAATAATGTATACCTTTCCAGTTGGTGGTGGTGGTTCAAATCTTCCGAACCTACACAAGTTAATTGCTACAGGAAAAGAGGTGGCGCTTTGGGGGCCTTGTAGCAGAAAATAAAAAGATCTGTCTGAAATGGGAAACAACTAATGAGCCAAAGCAGAGGAATGGATAGCTAAAACATATAATTATCTCATTATGAGAAAGTGGTGATCGCCAATCATATGTTTGTACATGATGATCATTAGTGTGAGTTAAACAAATTATATAATGTTCATTTCTTTGCAGTAGCGCCCGGCATAGCTCGCGGGTGGGGTGGCGGGCGCAGTTAGGCGGGGGTCAATAATATATACATTTTTTTAAAACCTATCTTTCCGCCGGCCCGGGTTCGCATCTTCTCTGCTCCTGCTCTCCTGCTTCCGACAAGAACAGGAAGCAGGCAGCCTCCCTCCCCTCCCCTAAACCAATCACAACGCTCCAGTGGAGTGTTGTGATTGGTCGGGATGCCGCCCAGCCATGGGCTGTAGGGGATGGCATGTTCTCCACGTAGACTACAATGCAACCAAACAGTCATTGCGCACTCAGGAGTGGGCAAGCCACTCCTGCCCGGGCAGGTCCGCCCACCCGCCCGCCCGCAATGCGCAAAGAAACATACAATGGTAATACCCAAAAGTTATAACCATTTTATGTATGGCTTTCTCGCACTGCGAGAAAGTAGTGGGGCGACGCTCCGCCGCTGTAGTGGAGGAGCCGCCCCTGTCTCTTCGGCAATACAATGTTGTGCTGTGTGATTACTTTTTTTCTTTCCTAATCCGTATGTGTATTTTGATAATGGCATATTTCTGGTGAAAAAGAATATGTTGTGAAAATACACACCCCTATTGGACATGTTAAAACCAAGCCTTACAATAGTAACTGTGGTTGCATGACGTCACAGATGCTATCTAGGATTATAATTTAATAAAAACAATTTCTTACAAAAATTGCTATGGGAATTACTTTCTAGAAAACAAGTTATTATTATTTCATGTATTGCTCAAAATTTGAGAGGTCACCTTCTTCTGAATCCCGGGGCACAATTTGGAAACAAGTGTCATATCACCTATTTCCCTTAAAATACCGACCGCCTGACAGAGCAGACAAACTCTGACCCCGTAAACTGGGACATTTCACCCTCAATCATTCTCCTTCCCATCAGCATGACAAATGCAGAGAGATTTGCACACAGCTGGGTCACCACTTTAATTAGATTTCATCCGAGAGGCGCCGAAATATTAATATAAAGAGCTTTCTGGCGGCTCCGACTGTAACCCTGGTGGCTTTTGAATTTGCGATGGGCTGACAGAGGAGACATGCAACGGACCTAGGCTGAGTCGGGACTGACACGTATCCAGGGGGGGCGCAACAGTCACCGAGGCCTGTGAGTGAGGTAGGCTGGTGGCCCACGGGGAAGTCAGGAACATTGCGGCAGGCCTAAGCCAGTGAAACACTAATAGGAGGCAGGTACACAGGTAGAAACGGGGGTGCTGAATTGGCTGAGGTGCAACTTATTCTTTTCTTGTCACACTGGCCCTTCAAAGGCACAGACCTATTGGCAGGGCCAGTGGAAGTGTGCGAATCTGCAGCTGCCGTGTTTTCCGACTAATTGAGGCTTTGCCGCTTTTGCCACATAATCCATTATCTGCTGCATAAACTGCAGATTCTAACAAAAAAAATATTGTTTCTAGCTCAAATGGATCAAAAGTTACTAAAACCATGGTGGGATGTGGCACCTCTCAATGAAAAGCTCTTCGCAAAGGTTGATTGGCCATTTTTAAATTGCTTATTGATGTATTTGGGTGTTAAACTGGTACTCGTAAGGTGAAATCATTGCCCAGATAGTGCAACTATAAAAACTGCTAAAATAATCATGAAATATATCATATAATGTCAGGGCTTTAAGTGTGATGAAAAAACTGGGGGGGGGGGGTCTCTCAAAGGGGCGTGGCCAATATAATTAAGGGCGTGACTTAAAACCACCTAAGCTAAAAATCTGTGCTTAGCATAGTGTGCCACCCGACTTCTATTTTGCTGTTTCTGTCTTGGCATCCAGATATATGATACAACAAGTAACATCATACCTACAACAAGTCAGGACTATTGGCCTTGTCAAAGGTTGTTAGTTAAATAAATAGATAAATAAGCAGCAACTATGGCTTGTATATAATATTGAAAAAGATTCCACCGAAAGCCCGGGTGACACCACGACAATGTTGCTGCTCCTGAGTTTCAAAAAGAGAAGGGAAATCCGGAGAGAAAATGACTCTCTTGAAAGGATTTCCCTTTCCCTACAACGCTCACCTGGTATGACGTCATACCGTAATTTATCCACTTGTGAGAAGCGAGCAGTGTGATCAGCGCACATCATGTGCCTGGGCAAAAACAGAGCCCGATAGGGACCCGTTTCGAGGCCCTCGTTAAAAAACTGCTGGTGCTCAGCACCGGTGAGACCCGGCCCACTTAGAGCCCTGCATAATGTGCTGTATTACACCGTATAATTTGCCTTTTCTTGCTACGTTATTTAGTCAACGTAACCGCATAAATTGGTCCTACCCTGCTACATGATTCCAGTGGTCCTGCCTATTGGTTTAGCTGTACTGTGACAAACTCTTCCCCAGTCGAGCCGGCCCTATTTTTTGAGGCAACATCCTACCTCTTGCATTAGAAGTCTTGTAGCCCGGCCTTTTGCAAAGAAAAGTCAATTACACATTAACAAGAACACAAAGGGAAAAACACCCAGAGTGTGTGTGTGTGGGGGGGGGGGGGGGGGGACTACTGCCACGTGACTTTCGACAACTCCAAGCGTAAATAACGGCCTTCGCCCCTACTCCGTCTTACTTTCTCAATCCCCAGCCTTCTCTTTTATGCAGACCCTGCCTGCCTTCTTATGTTCCGCGCAGTGCTTTGAAGCATCCTAGGAGCTACACACGCAGTCAGCATGGCATTAGACGCACAGATGTGCAGCACAATTTGCCCGAAGACAGTGCTGCTTGGTAACCCCACAGTTCTGTGTTGTGTTTGAGAGCCTCTTTTGGCTTGCTTGCACAACGGCCAACAAAGTGAGAGTAGCCGTGAGATGCGGAGTGCATACATGAACATGACAGGCAAGCTGCAGCAGTGAAGTGCTGCAGTGTGTGCGTGACAACAACATGTGCTGTGACAGCAGGAACCCCAGCAAGCAGACACACGCTGGCAGCGGCGCAAGGCGGGAGAGGCGGCGGGTCTCCGTGCACCTGACAGCTCCCGTGCGCCTCACTCCTGCACGAGGCCCGCCACAACCAGAGGCCGCTGTATCATTTTACCACCCATGGGCGCCTGGCGCGGTGCCAGCCGGAGCCGCACACTATAATTAACAATTAGAGCAGGTTGATGACAATGCATAGTTTATTTCATTATGAACGTGCCTCACAATTTACAACACCATTTTCACATATGTTCTCGGCAGAGTCGGAAAAATAAAGCATTATTACAAACAGCGTCGGCGAGAGTCGAATAAAACCGAACACAGATCACAAGTCAAGGCGCCGCACTTACCTCTCGGAAAGTGCAGCGTTGAGCACGTGCTTCCAGTCAGTCTCAAGGATAATTCTGCACGTGGCGCCCCACCTTTACGCAACGTAAGGGCACGGGCACGTCCTGACGCGCTATGTACGTGAACTATGCACAAATGACCAATTGCTGGCTGAAGTTCCAGTTATCTAGTTTCATATGGACTTTACTGGACTCAGTTGTCATGTACGTCTTCTTTGTCCCTCCACAATAAATGCACAGATGAAACCAAACAAAAAGTTGTTCCATATTGACCATGAATCTACTAGAGTTTTCCCGTCACAGTCCACAAATCTAGGCTACGGATCCTCTCTCAACTGACTTTTGTTTTCTGTCAACTTCCTTCTTCCTTTCACACCCTGTGCTCTGAGGAAGCCTAGAGCCAGAGTGGGCGCCATGCGGGCACTCCCAAAAAAGAACTATTACCTGTGGATGATGTTTGCCTAGCGTAGTGCAATGTGTTCACGCCTAGGTCACCATCTTGTGCATTCAGAGAGAAAGTGTGTGTGTGTGTGTGTATGTGCATGCATGTGCGTGTCTGTGAGTTGGTTTGGAGTCAACACATACGCATAGCACACAATGCCACCTCCAGTAAAGCTTTGAGGTACTCCCAATTTACAGTTAAGAAATGCAGACTCTTGCAGACACCACCACATTGACAGCATCATGTGAGGTGTAGTCCCATTGAAGTATGGCTGATTTTATTCCCTTTCAAGTGTTACCGAGATTTCCAAATATCTGGCATTAGTCCGGTAGGTCGGATTGCCTCTGCCTTCAAGCCACGTGCATGCTGCATCTCTAATGTTGTCTTGTCGGTGTCTACCGAATACATGCCCTTTAAATAGGCCACAGCATGTAGGCCTCTCTTCTGCATGGTTCTATACTCTCAGTTCGACACTCTTAAGTCCCAACTTGCAGGAGAATTTTGTGTCAATAATGGACTCCTGGAAAAGCCTCAAGTTGCCCTGAAGAATTAGCCAAGTTCTTGCAAGGGAAGCTGCGAGCTTTCGAGATGCTTTCATTATGGGAATAATCCAGTGCTACGGAAGAGAGCGGGGACTGGGACCAGCTACGTGGGAGGTGGAACAGGAGGTGTCTGGATGGAACGAGGACTCAGTATTTCTTTGAAAAACACATAAATCCTCTGGCCTTTTAACTGACAGTAGAACAATTTTAAGTTGAGGGACTGAGCTAACCTACGTTTCTGCAGCCCAATTATGTGGCACCATGCTGGGTTCATAAGTCTCTTCAAAGAGTAAACAGCCGGGTTCATGTTGTAGCTAATCCCCTCAAGGTAGCCCGTGTGGAGTCTACAGGTGAATGACTAAGGAGCACCGCACTTCCATATGTGCCAGCAGTCGCGCAGCGTGCGAGTTAAACCATTAGTCTTTAAATTCTCTCCAGACTCGGAATGTGATATCAAGAGCAAATCCATATTAAAACCATTATCTTTGCTAAATGTGCAATTGTTTTTTCTTGGCAATTTACCTAAACGCTTCCATGGTTCATCAAAGCCAAGTTCGAAGCAATCCAAAATAGATCTATAGGAATTGTACATAATCTATCGAAGCGGGATCCTGTCTGCAAACAAAGAGTTTGCGATGGCTATCCATGGCGACACCTGTCCGAATGAGAGTACTTTGCGTCATTTGGAATCCCTTCATGGGTTGACTCCGGACTATGTGGAAAACTCTTGTAGCTTTACTGGACCAAAACGCGTCTTATGCTCGGCCGTTGATCCCAAGCCGATAATCCCAGATGGCAATGTGCAATTCGCAGTGTGAGTATTTTAGTATAAGGCGCAAGGATCTGCAATCCGTCTCCCGAGAAAGAATGGTTTAAATCATGAACCATTACTTTGTATGGAGATTTGTATGTAATACCTTATCTATTGTATTCTTTTATGGTACTAGCTGATGAAGCAGAGAAACTACTTTTTTCCTGGTATGAGTTTTCACAAAGACATAAAAATAATTTATTTATTATTATTATTATTATTACTACTGTGTTCTCCAGCTATTTAATAGAATAGATACAATGACACCAAATGGTTTCAGTGACAGACGTTTCTACCTCTATATGCAGCATAGGTCAACACTGCATCAGCAGTGCCACGTTAATGAGTGGCCGTGGGTCCGGGAGCACTGCGGAAACCCAGAGTACTTAAGTATATGGTATTGATCAGGCTCTCTTTGCATCTCCACTACACAATGAAGGCAGACGTGAAGGCGATAACAAGCTCTTTTATCATGCTTTCCTGTCGCAGTCAGCCCAATTTTCTCTGTAGCTGTTCTTATGCGTCAAAATAGAGATAATGGCACGGTCATAGTCTAGAAATGTCTGCTGTAAAAACATTGGTGAATTTTTTGTCAATTGACTCATTTACATGATCAGTACTTCATAGTGACCGAAAAAGTCCCATACAATATCCCTAATAATTATGCCCATCAACGTGAGCGGAGCTTGTAAATTTCAGTTCCTGGTCTACAAACGATTAATATGCTCTCAGCATGGGGACACGTGTGGTCATTCCTCCTCCCATGCAACCCATGGCAGAGACTGTGCACATAGTAAATGTGGATACCAGCTGGTGTGGTATTTATTGCGCATGAAGTTGCTGCACCTCAGAATGGGGGGAGGGGGTCAGGCAGAAATATGAAGTGTTATCCCCTTCCCTAGCTCTGCAAACTTGGAATGTATAGTGTGTGACTGCTCAATCAGTGGCAGGTTTTCCCTGGCATTGATTGTGCAAAACAAACTTTTTTCTGGATGTGCCCAAGTTATAATCCTGATTGATGCACAAACCAGAGTCTGCCCCAGAATCAGGATTTGGACATGAAGGGGAAGGATCCACTTTGGGTTTGATCCCATACTTGAAGAATCCAAGTGCAAATCTGTAGCAATGTAACACAAATCCATTCAATTTTTAACACAGTAATTCATCATTAGACGGGGAAGTCACAAAGCTGGGACGCCACAACCAGATCTGTCCACAGATGTAGGCCGCAATTGATGGAAATGTAAATCATGCCCACAGATCGAGTACGTAGAAGGTCCTGATAACTCTGGCCCATCACTCGTGACAAATCCATGTGTGACAGCAGTTTCAAAGGATGTTCTAGATCACTAACAGACCTCAAAGGGGGAACGTGTGTGCCTTCACAATGGTATACATTCTAGCAGAGTGCTCAACCTCTAGGCCACTCAGTGAATCTAGTCAAGTGTACCGGTGACCAAACTTTTTGTTGCCCAGGACCAGACTGACCAAGGGCTCTTACATAATGTCTTAACTTTGAGTGCTGGGATGAGGATTTCTGGTAAGTCAGCGTTGAGACGTCGGCCTCTGCCACAGCATGCACTGATCATCACCACGTTATCCTTACAAACTAGTTGCTTCTTGCAGAATACATATAGTACCGTTCATGAGGTCCTATATTCCCAAGAAAGTAAAGCTGGTTGAACAAGATCTGTTACGCCAACATTTCTCTGAACACCCAAAGAGCAGTAACTAAATAGGAGTCCTGGTATTGAAGAAGAATACAAAAAACTTCGGGTTTGGGGAATTATCTCCCAGTTGGCCACACTGCAGCAGAGGATGCCAGGCTTCCAAGGGAACCAAGACATCCCCAAAGGATGCGCGGCTTTGAATGGCTAGCAAAACTGGAGAAGCATCAGTCGAACTGACATGTGGCATTTCTCTACTCCAACCCCATTGGCTTTTTCAGAAGTACCTGCTTATTTGAAATGCTCCCGACTTACCTTCCGGGTCAGCTGGACTAACCTCAGGAGACCCACACACCCAGCCGCAGCATGGGTGAGCCGACTTGCGACGATGAAAACACATCTCGATGAGCACAGAGCTGAATCCTGGATGCACAAGAGCTTTGGTGAGATCTTAATTAAAGGGTGAGGTGAGGTTAGGTTCTCCTAAAGCGGTCAGCCTTTGAAGTCGCTCCTTCATTTGTACTCCCAGAAATGGATTAAATTACAAGAGAATTAATGAAACCATCGCACTCATACCATCCCCCGTCGGAAGGGTCAGGCGGCGATGGACCTCATTGGCAAAGACAGTCACAAGAAGCACTTAAAGAGCTCCTGGAAGAGGCATTACTCTTGCACGTGCTCCGGGCCTCTCCGGCCGTCCATCTGGGCATTGGGCCCAGCCTTTGACAGTTAAATCGCTTCGCTTTGTCATCATCCGCAATAAGGAGTGGCAGAATGAGGCCTGAGCGGACGACGCAACATGACGCTAATTCCTCGAAGGATAGTAATGGGAAGAAGAGCCCGCCAATCAGAGAGCAGGCGAGGACTGCGGGGAAACCGTGATTGCTGTATGGGTGGCCCCACTTTTTCCAGGCTGGAAGTGGCCCGCTGCTCTAGTTGCAGCCATTCCCGCCATCCCTTGCTGTTCTAGGCACGCTCTGCGGTACATATTTATAGTGCTGCTTACAGGCGATATTAACAAGGGATCATCATACCCAGTATTCTTACTTTTAGATGGCCCTGCATACCGCTGAAAAGCTCATTGTCTAGGCACTTAGGTAAATTACTGCTACCAGAGCCAATGATGTCTACTGCCTCTAGTGCTTCAGCATGGAAAGCAGATACGAACCTGAACCGCACAGGCTACAAACAGGTATCAGCAGCAGGTGCATCAACCCACCAACCTATCATCCCTACCAAGGAGTGTAATTAACCAGTTAGAAATCGATTCTACTAGATCCAGTTGTGGTTTATAACTTTTCCTCATTGGTCTATGCGTGTCCAGTGGAAGAAAAACAAGGGAAAACCCGCTGTTTGAATAAACATTCAAATTAGTACTGAAGAAAAGTAAGGGGCGGCTTTCCAGACATACTGACTTAAGAAAACTCAATGTACTCAGGCCTTGAGTTCATACCTCATTGGAGTCTGGCGAGCCATTTATGATAATAAACATACCACCTAGAAGCAATGCACAAAGACAGCACTAACTCGTTAGAATAGGCAACTGGAATTTTCTTCACTGCAGATCTGGACGTGTCTACATGCACCTTTGCATGAACTGGATGATGTAAATACCATGTTTTACCCCACCGCTTGAATTTACACCAAGGTGGCAGCGTTGTGACATAAAATGCATGCACCATCCGCAGTAGGGTTGGTGACAGTCATGGCGCACGGACAGCAGAGACAAATGATCTACTTATTCAATCATGGCGCCTCCATTAAGACACGGGACAGATGGTCCCCTGAATCAATTCCAACCATGGGATCTAAGTGCACCCTGTCCTTAATGCGATCCGGGATTTGTGGCATAATGTAAGTGATATGTTGCTACTGAGTGCGACACGGCAGCATCCGTATCCCTGTCATCTGAGGTATCCGTTGTCGCCCAGCGCGCGGAGCCGGTCCATTGGCTGGACGCCGCTCACAAGCAAAACACAAAAAAATGCATCACTCATCTATTGTATTGAACAATTACTTGATTCTCAGCCAGGCCATCTCCTTTGCTTGCAATAACTTTGAAGATTAGCATATCAAGTACTAAATAATATCACAGTCAATACTAATTGAACATTACTTAAAAAGCACGAAGGTGGGAGGCCGGTCCATTTCAAGTCCAGCTCCTATCCTCTGGAACTCCCTCCCAATGGATCTCAAGGAGAATAAATGGCACCATCGGCTGAGCAATACCATAAAACCCTCTCCTCTTTCAAAGTGTTTTCTTCCAGACACCAAATTAGTAATTCAGTCTAATGGAGTAAACTTGCACCTATATTGAGTGACTCTTGTTCCACATTTACAACCATGGCTTGCACTATGAAGGCACATAATGCACTATAATCCCGACAATACACTACAGTATTTGCTATGATTATATTGCAAACTCAACTGGGTCAAATCTGTAAACCCGGGATAGCCGCTCTTTAAATGGCACAATTAAAGAGCACTTTCTTCATTACATACACTGAAGATAGAGTGAAGCATTACAATCTGCCACATTTTTCATCCAAATAGGTCTCAGTGGGTTGTGCATTTGCTGCACATGCTTGTGTGAGACTTCCAAATGGGAGGTTCCTAATCCAGTAAGGTTGAGTTCGACTTTCATCTTTCAAATGCTCACAAAATTAGTTTCAAACTGTTAGGTAAGAGGCAATGCCAAGAGAAATGTAAGATACTATTAGTACTAGTAGTGAAGGTAAATGTGTCCAGTCTAATGCAACATACAACCTATGACATACAAATTACAACATACCAGTTGACCAACCGACATGTATCTAAGAGCACAAACTGTGTCAGGTGTGAGTGCGTTTGTGTGTAATTCCAGTGTCAGCCCCTAACAAGCGTTCATTATGCATCAGTACTTATGACTTAATTTGCTAAAGACGCTTTCAAATAAATCCATGAACCAGGGCCAGGCTGAGGCTGGATTACAAGAACCCCAATGTGGGAAGGGCTGGGATCATGTGATGGGTACTGCTCACAAATCTAGCATCTGGTGTGAAGACTATAAAATGTTACTGTCCATGCAAAATGTAACCTCCTAGCCGTGTTTGGGCTGACCCGGAGAGTCTGGTTTGCTTTCCATGATGACAGCAGATGTTGTTGGGCTTTCAGAAATCATTTTGAATATTCACTCGCGCCCTCCTCTCTCCCACAGTGCTGGAGACTAAGAGCATGATTTAGAGTGTGGCTGATGGGTTTCTTCAACACAAATATTCCATCCTGCATTTTACAAGTCCCATAGGATATAATGCACTTGTAATAAGGTGGACAGAATTTCTATCATGCTCTGCAAGTGAAATATTTCCACTGAAGAGATTATGGGAGGCACAACAAGGTGCATCTTCAGGTACTTGAGAAAAAGCAAGAATTTCAAGGAATTTCAATTACCAAAAGCAAAAACCACTCAACAGATGACCAAACTCTAGGACTCTCCATTATTTCGATTAGCACACCGCATACAATTTAAAATGTGAATTTATTTCATGCCTACCCTGTCTGCGACAGTAGCAGGACAATCACACAGCACTACAAATTCATACGAAAAGTTACACAAATAAATGCAAAATTACATTATATTGTGTTTATGGAGATATTGATGTCCTCAAAACCAGTATTAGAAAACAACATGATCGAAAATTTGGGTATAAGAAAATGGAAGACCGCCGCTCTCATTTCAGGACAGTTGTGGGAGGCTTCTAGTGTGGTTCAGAAAAGCTAAATTGATCTGGGGTCAGAATAAATATAGGTGGTAGCAATCTGGTTCAAGAAAATGAAGGCAAATGGATGTCCCCCAATCCAGGTTAGATGAAAAATAGAGGGCCTCTAACCTCGTTGAAGAAGAGAAATGGAGGGCTTCTAATCTATTTTAAGGAGAGAAATTAAAGACTGCCAATCTGGTTTTGGGAAAAAAGAAGACCCCCCCAATCGGATTTCAAAGGCGTAAGAAGAAGATCAATCAATCAAATAATTTGTAAAGCGCACTACATACCCGCAAGGGTTTCAAGGCGCTGAGGGTGGGGAGAGGGGGGTGCTGTTGCTACTGGTCGAACAGCCAGGTCTTGAGTTGTCTCCTGAAGGTTAGAAGGTCTTCGGTTTGTCGTCGGATGAGGGGGAGGGTGTTCCAGGTCTTGGCGGCGTGGTGGGAGAAGGATTTGCCTCCGGCTGTGGTTCTACAGATGCGTGGGACAGAAGCCAGGGAGAGGTCTGTGGAGCGGAGTTTCCTGTTGGGTACGTAGAAGGAGAGTCAACTGTTGAGATAGGCTGGGCCGGTCTTGTGGAGTGCCTTGTGTGCGTGGATCAGGAGTTTGAAGGAGATTCTTTTGTCGACAGGGAGCCAGTGCAGGTTCCTCAGGTGGGGGGTGATGTGGTCGCGGCGCGGGACGTCGAGGATCAGGCGTGAAGAGGCATTCTGGATTCTTTGCAGTCTGTTGATGAGCTTGGTCGGGGCTCCGGCGTAGAGGGCGTTTCCGTAGTCGAGTTTGTTGCTGACTAGGGACTGTTTTCCTTGTGTCTGTCGAGATCCATCTGTAGATCTTGCAGAGCATACGGAGGAAGATGAAAGACCTCTAAAACGGCGAAAGAATTGCAATGTATTACCACTAATCTGGAGCAAGAAAATAATGAAGTGCCTCCATTCTGGATGTAGAAGAGGAAAAGGGAACGTTTGACCAGAAGTAAAAGCAGAACAGATGACCCGTTATGAGATCTAATTCATAGGACCTTAAATGTGCTATTAGCCAATAATACAGATGCACAAGTTGGGAGTCAGAACAGACGTTGAACACTTCCAATAGGGAGTTATAACAGAAATGGAGGACCCAGTCCCTGGTCTAAGAACAGAAATAGAAGACAACACATCTGGTGTCAGACGAGAAATGGAAAAACTTCAATTGGGTGTTGAAAGTGACATGGGCATCCTCAATTCTGATGATAAAGCATACCCTGGGGTCCTCCATTCTGGATTAAGTTATGAATTTAATATTTCCAATCTGATTTATGAACAGAAATTAGGACCTCTAATCTGACATAAGAACATATGTGGAGAGCTTCTAATTGGTTATAAGAAGGATAAATGGTTGGCCGCCGCTTCGACAGTAGAAAGGAAACAATATTGTGCTTAATTAAAATGGAGGTCCTTCACTCCAGTGTAAGAACAGAAATGAACTACACGCATTCTGTGCATTAACAGAAATTGGAGAACAAAAATCTGATGTAAGAAGAGAAATGGAAGTCTGCACTGATACTTAACAGAGCAATACAGAGACCATTTGATATAGCATTAGAAAACAAATGAGAGTTGATGCCTACTCTTGTCAACAACAGGGAGAAGCTCTGATGGTGTAGTCAAGAAACAGCCATACTTTCTGATCTAGCCTAAAGAAAGAGTTCAAGACCCATTAATAACTGTGAACAGTGTGTTGGACACTAGACTGAGCACCTTCAACAAAGTGCTGTAATACAAACAGGACGCACCATTTGGTGCTTAAAGGCCAGCTATCACATACTCATTGGTTCGATATGAAAGGTATGATCAAGGAGAAAAGGTACCCCGATATCTATTTCCGGGTCCAAGAGTAAGGAGGTAAGACAATTCCTATAAAGAAGAACTCTTGTCAGACCTAGATCTCTTTATGAGCGGCCTCCTAAGGGCTCAAATGTAAGATAGATCCCCAGCACATATGTCCTACACAGCAAATTATTCAAAAATAAATTGTATTTATATTTTTATATACATTAAAAAATGTTTTCTTTTTTTTTATATAAATGTTTTCCTATAATTCTTGTTCATATCAGTTAAATGAAAGGTAAGCTTTCCCCTCTTGGCCTTTTTCTGCCTGTGAGAAGTGATAGACGCTGATATAAAGATCATTTTAACATAAAGGTCAAAGAATGTAAGTGGAATAAAAATGAACATTAACACATCTGAGGCAGAACCTGAAAGTAGAGATGCAACTTTGCTGGGTAATTATAGAAGCTCTGAGGACAGCCGTGCCTCACCTGATGCAGCAGTGGCGTCCAGAAGCATCCCTGCTAAAGCCTTTTCTTAAAGTAGAGATATAGACATGGCACTTGACAGGAATTTAAAAACACAGTCCTCATCACACTTGACATACACAAAACTGTCAGGTACTTAGATGTCTTTCGGGAACATCAAACCTCCACGGAATGTCTAATTTCTCCTGGACTCACAAACCAAACCATGCATATAGAGTACATATCACGGGATCACCGCATTTTTCTGCAATTAACAAGAACCCGCCAGGATGTTAAGGCAAAAAAAAAGAGGCTCCTTCATTAGCGCTCTGCTAGACTGTCACGTTCATCAAACGGAGGGAGGGGAGACTTGTGCTGGATGGAGCATTATTATTTCCTTCACCCTCTCTCGGGTTCATCCAATTATACATAAAAATAATGTCTTGTGTGTGTGATCTCAGCCGGGGTTTCTCAAGTTAAACTTTTAACTTAGGAAGGCAGGCCGCCCTAAACACACTTACTGCATGAAAACAAGATCCGGGCTATGGAAAGCGGAGTGCGCTGCCAGACCGCCGTTGAACAAAAAGTTTGTGTTGACCATAAATATTTATGTAATATATATAAGTGCCTGTAAATTTCCACTTTTTAACTTACAGCTAGTGGACTGTTTCAGGGGGTCCCAAGGCTAGTCCAATCAGTAGCAACAATCAGCAGACTGACCATACAGGAAGAATGGGGACAGAAAATGTCCCCCCACTCCTGTCAGTACAATCATTGCACTGTATCCGCTGTCTTCGAAATTTTGCAGTTTTTCACAGGCAATGAAACTGAGACGCAGAGAGATAAGGTCGCACACCCTCAAGAGTTAATCATCACATGAACATTGAGACAGGGAAAGTATGCCCATGGGTGATATACCGAAGAGAGATCCATGCGTGAACGTTCTGCAGTCAGTATGGCCTCCTGGATGCTAGCATAGGCTTGGCCATCTTTGAGGATGGGTGTATAACATACTTATTGCCCATTTATTATTTCTCATCCTTTGGCTTAATTATTCTCAAACATCTTGCATGCACGCATACTGGACAACTGAGGTTATCATTGGCAGATGCCGTCTTTCGTCGAGCAAGGCTACGGCACTATGAGAGAACTGTGTAAGTCATGAACTGTTCTGAGGGGAGACAGGTTGGAGCTCCTCAGAGAAAATGTCTATATTCACCCCTAAAGGCCAACCCAGATCTGTGGAGAAAAACGTCTGAAAAAGATTAGCTGGGGGGATGCTCCTGTGAACAGTTTTGTTCTGTGTTCTGCTGTACAGGTGGCATTTGCTTCCATGGGTTTACTTAAACATTGAAATGGCTTCGCCATCATAGCCTCAATCTGCTCTCAAAGCCTGGCCCCTGCAGAAGGGCCCTGTTACCCACTGCCACCTTCACTTCCCCAAGCCTACGTTGTTCTCATCAGACTCTGGCTTCTTTGTCTAAGAGTTGTGTTGAGGAAGACAGACGATGATGCAATTGTCATTTCTTTGCAAAGAAGTTCTGGTTAAAATATTTCAAATGACAGCAGTGAGTTACTCAATAACTCTGCAAATTGGATAAATCCATTCTCATCCTTTTAATCTTGGTCATTAAAAAGAGAAGGACGATCTACTGTGATCCACACACA
Source organism: Triturus cristatus (assembly GCF_964204655.1). Classification (NCBI taxonomy): domain Eukaryota; kingdom Metazoa; phylum Chordata; class Amphibia; order Caudata; family Salamandridae; genus Triturus; species Triturus cristatus. The sequence continues at coordinate 873,595,466 of NC_140585.1, forward strand.
CATATTTAACCAATTTACGCTTTACAATTATTGTTATATATACATTTAAACCATTTAACAAACAATGACATTTTGTCAACCCATACCTCAAAATTTATGCTAGCTCCCACGTCAGGCATTATGTTAATTAACAGTTTTTTACAATGACAGGAAATCGATAACCACTAAATAGGAGCGTGGCTGTAGCTTTACCTCCAATGCCACTTGAATTTCACCCTATAGTCCCAAAAAACTAAATCAAAATTTGGAGAAGAATAATTTTTTAAAAAATGCATGAAACCTCCAAAAACGAAAAATGACAAATGCACCCGTAGGAATATTTATTAACCCAAACATTTATAACATGAATTGGTCAGATCAATTACAGGCTTGATTTGTCACTCAATATGTGTATTCCACGCATTTCAAACAAACAACTTCTATTATTTCCAAAGCAGGAGACAGAAGAGAACATACACTAACTCTAACTAACTCTAACTAAGCTCTCAGTGGGTGCTGGATATTAATAGAAAGCTATTGTTACTAGGTAACTCTCTGCATCTGATAAATTGTGTTTATGAAACAGTGAAAGTGAGGTTACCCCACCTCACTTGGCAACAGAGACTTCCAAGTGCAACTGTCAAACAGCACAACACACCAGAAATCACCACCGGAACAGTTGTAGCAAAACACCAGGGTTCTGTTTTGTCCAACATGTCAACATTCTACAACCTTTCAAGGTCATCAAACCTTGGAAGAGGAGCTAAACACATAACACTGTTTTTCTCATACACCGAAAGTCTACCAGGACACCATAGACGCAGGTCACATGTAGTGGGTTAATTGTTCAAACATATGCTCTGGAACAAATTGAAATGGCCCCCCTACATATACCTCAGAAATACCAGCAGTGTTAAGTCCACGAGGTACTAGCTTAAAATGCTTCAATGTCATTTCCGACCTATAGCATGTTTGTAACTACTCACTCCACTGAACAATACTTTAATTGCCTTCAAATGATATAACTTGTGAGTAATTTAAGAACACAAAGAAATTTGACCTTTCCTTACAGCACAACAAGGAGCAGCCGCATGAATGGAAGCTTCTTGACAATCTATTTCAACGCAATCATCGCGGTTTGCATCCGTTGACATTCAGGCAGTACAGACAAACTAAGCTCGACAAGAAGTTCAACATCATGGAGGTACCACACTAGCTGAAGCCACTCCCATGCGCTAAGCAGTAATGGATGCATAGCATACACAACCTCCTACCTTCTTCAGCTTCCCGCTCTTGGTCCCCACAAATGCCAGCGAATGGTCCTTGTAGACATAGGCAATCACTGACGTCATCCTGTCCCGGTCTTCTGTAAAGACAGGAAAGCCTCGTACCATCTTAGAGACTCCCAGAGGAGCATTCATGTCCAGGCCGCAGAAGTTGTCATCAATAGTGAGAAGCTGCAGAGAAGAAGAAAGCAAGCTAAGTGAGAGGAGAAAACGTGCCCATGGAGAAGGCATGAACTGCACAAACATCTTTCAGTCATGCAAAAAGATAACATCAGAACAGAGGATAGTCCCTGGACTCAAATTATATTACAAAGTGTGATTAAAATACTGTGAGTACAATAAAATGTGCATGAAAATTAAGCAGGGCTTACAGATCCACCATATAAATCTTTCTAAATTTTCTATAAAAGTCATAAGGAAGGTCAAACTAGATGAGAATAAAGTAATATCAGCTTAAGTTTCTAAACAACAGTTGGATAGCAGCCAGAAATCCATCATCCAACAGTTGACTGTCTGTTACCCATCAGATGACAGTCGGATGTTAGTCCATAACTGATCAGACAGAGACATACAATGGTATCAATAATAGGAACAGCTGCAGCCGGGGTTACACGGTACATTTATAGAATTATCTACAACTTCAAAAGCATGTGCTTCAAACCATTGATGTTTTTTTCTCTCTTCTTCAATTCTCTCAGTTGTTGACAGCTTGTAAAATATATATGTGTGTCCAGGATGCTCTCCGTCTTCTCACCTCTAATTTGCATTTAGAACGCTTCCTGATTTTTGAATCTCTGCATTTATACCCCCTCCTATCTTGAAATGCTTGCTTTTGCTATTTTCTCTCAATTTGGTCTAATATTTCAGATATCTCTTTCCGTGATACTTTATGAACTACGTGAGTTCTCCAAAACAAGAAGTAGCCACTATCAAAGATACCAAGAGTCTACACTTTTGTGAAATTGCAATAACTTCTGAAATCTTCTTTGGAATCTAAAGCCTCAAGGCGGAAGCACATATGGGACAGTGCTTGTCGCATTATGTTAGGTGGTCTTGGAAATTCATTGCAAGGCCAATCGGACAACTTGCATCCGTTGCTCCTGTTTTGATATAGACATACGTAGACATATATTTAGTGTAGGCTGCATAATGCACAAAGGTTAATAATATTTTGAGTGTTTTCTAATATCCATTAACCCCTTCAGCGCGGCGCGGATTACCGCGCTGTGCTGAAGGGTTCGTGCGCGGGCGAGGCCGTGACGGAGCGGTTCCGTCATCCGCACAGCGCGACCGACGCGCATGACGGAACGGCTCCATCACAAGCATCGAAAGGGTTAAAGGGTTGAATGACCTTCTATAGGACAGACAGGCAACTATCTCCAGGAACTAATTATAGTTTCTCGTTATTGAAAATGAAAACAGAGTGCACACAAATATGAGGTACAATCCAAACATTCCCATCCTCAGTACTGTAGAACCAGTGGTTGTACACTAAATCCATGAAGGACCTGCCCTATGTTAAGGATTTCTGCTGGGTAATGAATTCTTCCCAATCGGTTTTGCAATGGGTTGAGTTTAATTAATTTTCCCAAAAATAGAATGTATGTTGCTTTAGTAGATCTTCTCTCCGGTCAACAACCAGGACCACTCAACACGGGACCAGGATAGAGAAAGATTCATATAGAAATTGTGGATTGTGGTTGGCAGGTTTTGACAGTACAAGCACAATGTGCACGTTCCATGTTTCCTTTGTGTCCTATGCATTGTGAGGGGTCAAATGGACACCACAAAACTGAATGCCAACTCTTAATAAATATTTAGGAGCCAGGCATTTCCGCAAATCATGCATTTTTATTGGACCGCTGCACACCAGGTGGCAGCAGCATTTCCTCCATAGGAACGGAGGAGCGTCGCCACCCACACTCCTGCAGAAAGAGTGGAAAATAAATTGGTAATAAATGATTTTATTACCATTTTATTTTTAACTGTCTGCCGAACTGTGCATGTAGGATTGGTCGGCTACCTTGCTATGGCCACACCGACATGCGCAATTCGAACTCTCCAACCCAACTGTCTTAGACGGCTGGGTTGGAGAGCAGGCTCAGACCTCCAGTACCTTTTGGAGTGCTGAGGAAGCCTGCTCCAGTCAATCCAGATGCTTCACTCTTGCAACATGAGAGCAGTGTCAGGATTGGATAAGGTAGTTGGCTGTCTGATGTCACCTTGCGCTTGGAGGAGACTGGAGGCAGGGAATAGAAAGCATAAAGGTCGAGCTGCAGGAGAAGGTGAGTGAAACTTTTATTTTTCTTTCTTGTAATTTTTAATGTATTGTTATCAAGTATGTATGCATGTTTATTTTAAATTTATGTTGCGCCCTACTGTTTTTTTAAGTCACCAACCGCCACTGCCAGGTGGTAGAGCAATGAAGTAAAAATAGATCTTGATGTATTTTCAATCAAAATCTACATCTTAAACCAAGATCGTCAAATATTTAACAGAAGGTAGAACTGTAAAATGTTGTCTTTCTGACCAAACCCTTGCTGAGCAGACATGGATAATATATGTGTCTTATTTATCCAGTGGCAACTCCTACGTTAAGGTGGAGGAGCGTAGCCCCACTGCTTTTCAGCAGTGTAAAAAAGCAAAAATAAAATGATAGTAATCCGCTGTTATTATAATTTTATTTTTCTTTACTGAGGCAGTTTTACGGGGTGGGGCTGGGCTGTCTCACAGCTAGCGGGGGGGGGGGGAGGAATGGTTCATGCACTTAAGTGCGCATGATGGTTTGGCCGGCCGTCTTGGGCCTGCCAAACAGTCATGCACACTTAGATGTTCTCCAACGGGCTGCAATGCACAGCCTGGGTGGAGAACCTGAACAGGCTCTCACTGCATGTCTGAGCGCTGAACCACGGCGCTCAGACCGATCACGCAGCGTCATGATTCTCATATGGGAACATGTGCGCTTCCTGCTTCCGGAGGAGAGACAGCGGCCCTGCAGAGAAGGTAAGTGGAATTTTTATTGTTTCTTTCACCTCCCTCCAAACCCCCCCGCCCTGCCACCCCCGTTCTGTACCAGTTGCTGCTGTATTTATCATCTGAGTTTTAGAGTGAACACTATGTATGTAACAGCATAACATAAGGAATCCTTGAACACCAGAGAAATCAAGGAAAGTTTCTGAAGATAGATGTCGTTGGGTGGGATCAACGTTCATGGGTATTCTGTGCTTCAGACACATTAGTCAGTCATTTTCTGGAAACACAGATGATTTGACCGTGTCTACCAATGACCTCAATAACTCTAATGTGACATAATGCCAAAATATCTCATTCTATACAAGTTTTATTTTATGACTTTCAAGAAAGTATTTTTAAAAGCAGAAAAATGTTAACGACACGCCTTCTTCACAAGCAATCGAACTAACACATTTCATCAAGGTCATTTATTCTAGATACGAGAGCCCCTTCATTTAATTCCACCAACATCTGGTGTAGGAAGGCATCTACAGGCCTAATCTACTCACCATAGAGCATATGGCCTTCTGATCCAGTACATGTGCATAGCTGCATTCTAAACGCTAACAAAAAACAAGAAAAATGTCTTCTTTAGGTGAACACCCTTTCAGAAAAGTTATTTGAATTGGCAGATCCAGTGGGTGGTACAGTTAGTATATCATGACTCACAACATATGGAAATATTAAATGAATGTCCAATTGGCCTCTGCATCACCGAGTGTGTGAGACGTATGGCTGACTATGGGCTTGGAGCAACAAGGCTTACCTTAGGTACCGGTGAGAGTGTTGGATGCTCCAGGTCACCACATCCTGGTGGGATGGAAATGGGCACACATTTGACAAATATCAATGCAGGGTAAAGTATTAATGAGGTAAGCGTATTCATAAATAGTCACAAATATTGACAAATGTATACCGAACTAGCTATAAAACAGATTTCCACTCCCCGGAAGTCGATGAATTTAGTGAGGTAGGTCCTGGAATACCAGGCACTAAACAAGAACCAAAAGCAGATGGCATGGTTTAATGATGAAACTACGTGGTCTGTCCACACATGACCAACATTTCTTGTATAAGGGTGAACACAAAGCCCGCTGCCCTGACAACACTCAATAAGTGTAGATTAGGCACAGTGTTCAGTGATTGCTATATGAAATATTGCAAATGTGCTGCACCTCGAGTTCTTGAACACATCTACGCAGCACGCACGTGCCAGGGGCCATGTTGAACAGCAAGGAAGGACAGACTTATGTGCAAGCCTGCCTCTTCTATCAACGCAGGAGTGCCATAGAACTCTAGATCATGTCGTACCTTTACTTAATGATGGGCTTCCAACCCGCCCCGCCCTCCGCTACCACAATGATGCGGTGGAGAGAGAAATCTTGCCAAAACTCACAGAACGAAGCAGAAATCGTTTGGAGGGGCTCCCCTCCATGGAGAACCTCCAGGTATCTTACCGAAAGTATGGTGTGAAAAGATCTCTTGCAGACACAGAAAGGATAAAACTTGTCTAACAGGAAGTTTGAAAACCCTATTTTGTTTCTGCAAGTGATGTAAACAATGCATGCTACTGAATGACTTTCAAATCTTTTCAAAAACTTCAACAGATTTACTCTGTGTCCAATTGTGTGCCGCCTACCAGCTACTCTGCAGGACACCTCATTATGGGATGTCGATGTTTTCCAGTTCAACCACATGCTTCAGCAGCATCAAAGGAAGAGGAGACATGGCCTCAGGACTCACCCACGCCTAACCTGGAAGACAGCCGACAAGTCACTGGGGCTACAGCCATCCCTCGCAGGCATCACTGGGAGGAGACCAGCAACAGTACATTTCAAAGGACGCCGCTTCCAGTTTGCCTCACCCAGCAGATTCCCGCATGCGTGGTTTCACCTTCTAGAGGAGGAGCTTGTCAATAATAATTCAACGTCTCCAATGATTGTGGAAGGAGGAAATGAGGGTAACATACAATAAAGTATCATCATCAATAGAATTCAAGCGAACTGCTGTACCAATCTCCCCTATGCACCTGAACTTACATTTCCCAATAGCTAAGAGGAAGCTCAAATCAGGCAATGGGGATTGGAGTCTAAGGTGTCGGAGAAGCTGTCTGCAAGGTTGGAGAATGGCTCGTTGTCCTTGTCGGAAGGCTTCGGTTTATCCAGCGCGGAGAGTCTTATAGGCCATGTGGGTTAAAAGAGTCACAGTGGAAGGATCCGAAAACATTTGTCACGGGATATAACTCCTGAGGTGAAAGGCTATATGTGACGATACAGTGGCAAAAAAGGCAATGGAGAGTATTTGCGTACCATACTGCACTTGCAAACATGACACAAGTAAACAGAGAGTAAATCATGAGTTGGTGCAAATAGCATGAGAGAGCTAATCGGGAGCAGAAGCTAAATGAGGCATAACAGAGACAAACTGTAGCCATAATGTAATGATATATACGGGTTGGGAAAAGGAATTACAAGTCATGGAGTAATGGCGCATAGCACATAGAATGAAGGAAGCGGATTGTAATTCAGGGTTTACGGAACATCACGCCAATAGACTGGAATGTGTAGTTTGAGGACTCCTGAGACCAGTGCTTGAAATGGAAAAATAGAAGTGCAGGTACTCTGTACCAGAGTCCCTGCTTGTTTTTGAGAAGTGCTGGTACTCCCCAATTAAAGATATTGCATTTCTCTTGAGAAGTGCCGGTACTCTCCTCCTCAAAATAAAAAAAGTGCCGGTACTCTGTACCGGACAGTACCGGGCCATTTAAAGCACTGCCTGAGACACATGGGGTACTGACAGCAAGTCATGGTGTAATGGGTTGTAAGCCTTGGTGTACTTGCACATACGCCATGGTGTATCTGCACGTGAACTCCAAATGGACAGGTTTCCATTGAGAACAGAAAAGTCTGCATTGTTCACAATGTGATAACACCTGTGCTAGGTATTTTGCTCTGAATATTACTGTAAGCGTTTTTACCTGTGGGCCTGCAGGCATTGTGTGAGGCCTGGGCTGGCTTGTCTCTGTGAAACCCTACATCAGCTTCTGCCAATCATGGCCATCAAACATGTTGCAGACCCTGTGGTTTGACAAAAGAGAACAGCCTGCAGCCTCATCTCGAAGTCTGATCTGACTCTGGCCTCTGTGCTGGACACACAGTGTTATACTGCATTATGGGTCAGCACTGACGCCATTTTGATGGAAAGATCAAGCTATTAGGGCGGCGCACACCCCTCCTGGAGTTAGGCCCGTTTTTGCATAATATGTGAATTTTGCATAAAACGAAACTTGCAAATTCTTTCAACATTTTGCATTTCACACCTTTGCATAATTGTTGCACACAGGAGGCTCGTTGGCGCAGAGAGGCATTTTCTGTTTGAACCAGTCTCCTGATGGTATCTCACGAGACTTATTTAGGTGGGTGAGAAAAAGGCATAGAAGGTACCCACACATCGAAAACGATTTGGCAGATCCTCGCTTACCACATACTGTATTGTTACTGCTCTACATTGAAACACTACTTTACTAGAAGTTTCTAACAAGAATCCTATATTCCTGTGGGATCGGAATCTGCGCATAGAGCGCTCTCACTGGTCACCAGTGATCCCGAAACCCGAAAGAGTCCACGAGGAGTCGGAGGTGCACGGCCTAGTCTGAGCCCCCCGTCACTCCTGCTGGTGGCTACCAATCCACGCAAACGTCAGAACTGATGCAGTGAAGAGCTCTGTACCATGAACGTGTGCCAGGGAAGGTACCAGCAAGGACTCTGCCCCAGGGAACGTGCCAGCCTCTGATGCATGCATGTATAAATAGCTCCGGCTGACCTTGCGTCGCTGACCCCTCTCCCCACATCTCTGTCTCCCATGCAGAGGGAAGCGTTGCTGCTCATTAAAAATCCCGTGCAGCGATCAAACGTCGCCTGTGCAGTCGGCCAACTTGCCGCCTTGCCCGGCATCAGGAGCAGACTCGGTTGGCATCGCCGGCGGTAATTAAAACAAAAGGATACAGGTTAGGCGGGGGGAGGGGACGGGGGCAATTTACTCTCAACAGAACCAGGGCACGGTGCGGCATTGGAGCTGGTTTAATGAGCCAGAGGGGAGGCTGTGGGTTGTGTGCTTTTGCAGGCTCTATTACAGTGGGTGCAACTTCGTGTTGTGGGCTGGCTGCCCCGGAAGGTAACCCACAAGGGGCTTGTTAGAGGAAGTGTGTGCCGACCCTCCCTTTCACAAGGAAGCCAGGCCTAGCAGCTCTGATGCACTCCTAATCAGCAGCACGGGGAAAAGGCATGGAGGTGCAACGCGGTGAACTAGCACGTGCCACCAGCCCGGGGCATTGTGGGTGTTAGACACTCTGCTGTGCCACCAGCCCGGGGGATTGTGGGTGTTACACACTCCGCTGTGCCACTAGCCCGGGGGATTGTGGGTGTTACACACTCCGCTGTGCCACCAGCCCGGGGGATTGTGGGTGTTACAGGCAGCGCTGCGCCACCAGCCCAGGGTATTGTGGGTGCTACAGGCACCGCTGCACCAACAGCCCGGGGGATTGTGGGTGCTACAGGCACCGCTGCGCCAACAGCCCGGGGGATTGTGGGTGTTACATATTCCGCTGTGCCACCAGCCCGGGGGATTATGGGTGTTACACACTCCGCTGTGCCACCAGCCCGGGGCATTGTGGGTTCTACAGCCACCGTTGCGCCAACAGCCCGGGGGATTGTGAGTGCTACAGGCACCACTGTGCCAACAGCCCGGGGTATTGTGGGTGTTACAGGTATCGCTGCACCACCAGTCTGGGGATTGTGGGTGTTACACGCACCGCTGCGCCACCAGCCCAGGGGATTGTGGGTGCTACACACACTGCTGCGCCACCAGACCAGGGAAATGGTGGGTGGGCATGCAGACCCCCATTCCTTGCAAAACACCTAAATACCATGTCTTTTCAAGTTCCAAACTGTCCTGATTTGCAAATGTGGGCCACTTTTTCATATATCTGGTTCACTAATGGAGGCACTTTTACTTTGGTGCCTGGGCCTATTTTGTGCCCCATTCCAACCCTGGATGAAAAAGTGGGGATCTCTAAAAGACATGTGGCCTATGTAGAGATAGGCGTGGCTCACACACCTAAATTACATTTCTGTGAATACTCTAGTGTTCCACCCGAACAGTATTTTGGTGACTCTCTGAGCTTTCTGCTATTGCATCCATATATAATAACATAGCAACTGACATACACCTAAAACCCGCCAGGACTATTGGCTTTGTCAATGGTTGTCTGTGTGCGCTCTGCAAAGAAGTCAAGAAGTGGATGTATTCTAAACACCTTTTTTACCCGCTGAATAGGCACTGCGAGAAACTCACACTATCTTCAACCTCAACTCTTGAATTCTCAACCATGGCCATTAAACACCTGAAGGCGACTCTGAAAGTATGCACTTTACATGAACAATATGCTGCATGGAAAAAAAACCTAACAAACACATCATCCTGGGAATACCCAACACTCAAATGGAGTGCAGGATTCAGTAAAGTGAAATATAAACGGGAACTAAATCACTGACATGGATTACCTGAACATTTATTACATTCATTTTTCAGAAAACGTCTGTGCTTCTCCCAGTGGAGTTAAGGAAAAGAATAAACGGCCCGAGAGGGACCAGTTTCAATGCCCATTCTAAATTGCTACTGGGTCTGAGACCTGGAGGGACCCGGCCCACTTAAAGCCCTGCTTCATTATTGACCTATTTTTCAGTGCAGGGGCCCTGAGATATTTCCTAAACCACAACCCACTTACTTTATCAGACTCCATCTCTTTTTTACTACAATGAGGTCACACTTTGTGCTGCTGCATTTTATGCGAAACAACATAAAGTAACGTTTCCCGTCGATGAGTGGTTTGTTGCAAGTGCTGGAATTTGCAATATGTGGGCTTCAACCTGGATCCCCATCTGCCCCCCTCATGCCTCAAAACAGAGTTTGCTGTAAACTGTCTGTTGCCTTTCGAATGAATTGTGAAATGCAGTCAGTCTTTTGTGATAGTTAAAGTGGCTTCTCTGTCAGATATTGTTATCTGTGTGCTCTGAATCAAAACCCAGAAGTGGAAAAGTGTCTCGGGAAACAAAAAGCAGATTCGTCCTTACAATAGCTGTAGCTTTAACTCACCCCACCAACCCCCACCCCCAACCTTCCCGCTCGCTATCCAAGCACCATAAACACAGTTTTCCTCTTTGTAAGGTAGCGGGTGATGTCATAATAATAACATACATCCATATGTCATACTCCATATTGCATGTATGTTCTCAAGTGAACAATTTATTGCTGTTACCCAATGCAATGGTACTCAATTTTATGACCTCGGAAAGATGAAAGGCGGAGTTGGCTTTCATGGGATTTAATCTTGCGACGTTCAGATCACCGCAGATGTCAGGGGCGGGCGTAGAAAGGCACCATGCCTGGTGCATATGTGGACCTTCAAGATTTTCCCCTCCAGGCAAGTTGCTTCAGTGCTATTAGGATTTGCAATAATGTAATTAATATACACCTATTTTCGTTTTTCAGACACAAATTAATGGAACAAATGACTTATTTTATCACATTTTCTGCTCAGATGAAAATATAGATATTAAACCCATCATTTTTTTCCCCTCGAGAAAATGTGTCTCTAACAGTGATATAAGCTTTTTATACAAACCTTTTCCCTCTAATTCAACCGTCAATTGTAAGGCAGTCAGCAGAGAAACTTCAGGCCATTACTGGTGAGAAATACATAATGGAGCTCTCAATCGTGGGAAGCCCGAATCAAACTGCTGCGGAATGGTGTGCAGCAGTCAGTCAGATAGCAGGGCCCAAGCGCCGTAATTGCAGATAATTGTAGAAAGCGCCAATGTATTCGCTATTGTTACCCGGGCAATTACAGAATCACACAAAACCTGGCACCGCAATGCGATGGCAAACTGGCCAGGCGTCCCTGTAGCGGGGAACAGCCGCGTGCGCCAATGCCATGGCAACGTCGTCATCTTGCACTGCACACAGACCGTGCTATTACCGGAAGTCAGGATCATGTCCCCTCTCGACCTATGTGTCAATAAAGGCATCCGCTGAGTGCAGGTATGCGGAAAAGCATATTTTATAACATTATTATGTCTCCCTGAATCCACAATTATTCTGTCCTGTTATGTTTTTTCAAACACCCCCCTGGGTTTCTATTCAAATTCAGATTGCAGCAGCAATCTGATAGGTCAGCCTATGTACACATCACCATCATCGTGGTACCCTTTCCACATGAAGTTCAGCTTCTCTTGCGTCTACTCTCATTATTAGTCCCCTGGATACCTGCATCTAAGTAACACTCTGGCTTGTGGCATCTTCAGCGACCAAACATTATATAGGTGTAAAACGCCTCAACGCCTTGTCAGGGTTAGTGAGCGCTATATAAATGCAATTACAATGCAAGAGAATGGGGTGGTGGGCTACTCAGTGCCGCCTAATGCATGGAAAGTTGCCCCGGGGCCCCACAAGCATATGTACCCCATGCAGACCAGAATTTAACACACATTTTCAGTTAAACATTATTCCTGTGAGTGGTTGTGCAGGCAAGGCCCCTGCACTGCTTTGCCCGGGGGCCTATCATGCCGTTAAGACGCCCCTGGGGCTACTTACATCTCAAAACAGTAGTAGTCCACCTGCCCTAGCAGAAATCAGCATCACCGGCCTAGATTCAAACTGTGATTGGCTCTCTGCCTACAACACTGTGCACTGCTGCAACGCTTTCATGATATACATACGCCACACACTTACATACATTTCTACAGCGACTTCATCCCTGCCCTGATCATGTGACTTCACATTACTTTCCCACTGTCACTTCTTCAGCCCACAAGTCATATCACATACTTTCTATAACGATTCTGCGGTGCCGTAATCCACGAGGTGTGCTGTTCCTAACAGTAGGAAAGAAGAAGTGGGGTATGGCTCTATCCTCTACTGCTTTACGGGTCCCCACTGGAGAGGAACCTCGTTGCAGTTGGTGTATTTGGTGGGGCATGGTTACCAATTCTTATACATAGATGTGAACCACCCCTGTTTGAGTAGCAAGTAGGTTTTCGAGGTCCTGAAGAGATGCCACGATCTCTATGACATCTTAGGGCATGAAACATGTCGATCGTTATCCACACCTAAAAACTTGAGAATACTATTAGGATCTCTACCTGCAAGTACTATTGTTCTTAATCATGGCATGAAACCTGCAAATTAAAGTTGGTCCAGCGGGTGCCCATAGTTATTTTTAATCCACATATTCCCCACACTCTACTCACCTTATATATACACCACACATCCCGCGCACACCCGCTTCACCTACGGCCAAGACCACAGATAAAAAACCTAAGGCAAAGAGCCCTACTTTGGGGCTCGTTGGGCATTGCAGCGCTTGCCCAATGAGGAGCGACCCTATGATGAAGCACGACACCTCTCAAGGTGTGTGAGGGCCCTTGTTCCTTATTGGAGCTATAACCCCTTCTTCTTTCCTACTGTTAGGAACAGTACACCTCGTGGCTCACAGTTCATAAATTTGGGGCTTTTGTGCCGTACCTTTATTGCCCCTGGTCCCTTCTTTGTTGATACGATTCTGCTGTGCCTTCATCTTTCGTGTAAAGAACCTGAAAGAGTGGGATTAAGGGACAGGGAGTGTCTGGTCGTGGATTATAGAGTCATGAGGTGGAATCAAGACTGCTCTGCCTTGGTACTTTGCACCCTGCCCTTCGATAGCACTGCCACAGGCCTCTGAGCAAAACTTTAGTTTCAGCACGTTTTCTGTTTTAAAAATTAAACACTGGTGGCGTAGTAATACAACTTCACTTTACAATCCTTTTGTGACTTCATCAATCCCCTGATCACATGAGTTCAATTACATTCGCACTGTAACTTCTTCAGTCCAGTAGTCATGTGCCTTTCTATTACGATCCTACTGTGACTTCATTTGTTGTGAAGTGGTATAGTTTCAAATTATATTCCTGCTGCAAAATCTCCAGTGTCCTAAATATATATGACGTCACTTTACAAGACTACAGTGATTTCATCAGTAGCCTTTTCAAATGATGTCACATTAGAAGCCTTCATTGTCTTCATAACTGACCTATCATATGACTTCAAACTCCAATGCAACTGTAATTTTACCAGTGCCTGGTCAAGTCAAATCACATGACGTTGCTGATGTGACATCTTCAGAGCCATAGTCATACAACGTCACGTTACAATGTTATAGAGCAGTGGTTCTTAGCTTGGGGTCCGCAAAGCCTACTCACAGGGGGTCCACGACTGGTTAGAAAATGAATTATTAACAGATTAATAAAGTGTATATAAAGAAGCAAAATGGACAACAGCAACATTTTAAATGTTCTGTAAATGTGAAAAAATGAGAAATTGGGGGCTAAAGATTATGGGGCATATGTATCAAACGATTTTTTACTCGCAAACGCTGCGATTCGCAAAATAACAGCGTTTGCGATTAAAAAATCGGAAATCGGGATGTATGAGCAAAATCCCATCGCAAAATTAAGGAATTGCTAATTTAGCGATTTCTTAATTTTGCGCAAGCAGTTAAGAAATTGCAAATTGCGATTTCTTAAATGATATGTAAGAAGCACCCAAGATGTGCAAATTATCCTTAAGAAATCGCAAATTACCACCAACTTCCAGTTGGTGGTAATTTGCGATTTCCTTTCAAAATGCACTTTTTTGAATTTTACAAAGTGCCACGTGGCGCTCATACATGCCCTTAGGGCATGTATGTGCGCCATATGCACACACATGCTCATTTCAGGGGTGCATCAGGGTGTCATCATGACACCCTTTCACCTTTGAAATTATTCTCAAATTGCGATTAGCAAATTGCGATTCGCTATTTGAGAATTACTTCCCATTCATTCCTATGGGTCTCCTGGCCCATAGAAATGAATGGGCAGGTATTCCTCAATTGCGATTTCGCAATTTGCTAATCGCAATTAAGGAATTTTAAGAAATCGCAAAAGTTTTGCAATTTTTTAAATACATCACGTTTTGCAATTCTCAAATAGCGATTCTTTAAAAATCGCTATTTGAGAATCGCAAATGGTGATGTTGATACATATGCCCCTATGTTCGTATCCTCTGAATAATTCCTGGGAGCACCGCAAGTGCAACAAACAGAATGTAGTATGGACAAAGAATGGCCTCAATTGAATTTAGAAAAGCTCCAACTTTCCTATTTAAATGTTGCTGTTTTTTTTATATCTGTTTCCAAATCTGAAAAAATATTGCATCATGTGTTATGGTTGTTTGATGAATGCCCCTGCCTGTATTTTTTGTGTATTGTTTTGTGGTTCAAATCATCAAAAAGGACTATGCTGGCGTCCTCGGCTTCCAGTAATAACTTAGTGGGGGTCGCCGGATTACAAAAATGATTCAGTGGTGGTCTCCGGGTTCTACTAATGATTAAGTGGGGGTCCACAGAAATCAAAAGGTTAAGAATTGATGCTTTAGAGACTTTGTCAATGCCCCTTCTCAAATCACATTACAATCCAACAGTAATATCCTTACTGATCTAGTTATATAATTTTACATTGCAATTCTACTTTAATTTGCATCCTTCCCCTGGTCATGTGACTTCACATTACGTTTCTGCTGTGGCATCTGCAGTGTCCTAGTCAAATACTGTCGCATTAGAATCCTGCAGTGATTTTAAAAGGGTCTTAGTCATTTCACATCACCTAACAATCCTATAGCGGCTTCATCAGTGCTAGTCATTTGATGTCCCATTACAATAATACAGTGACTTTTATAAGTGCCCAAACATATGATGTCACATTAATCAATCAATCAATGATTTGGAAAGAGCGGCAAATCACCTGTGAGGGTTTCATGGCGCTGGAGTTGCAGCTGAAATGTTGTGACCGGTTAATTTGAACAGCCAGGTTTTGAGTCCCTTCCTGAATATCCAGAGTGATAAGTTGGTACTGAGGTGCAGGGGAATGTTGTTCCAAGCTTTGGCCACCAGGTGTGAGAAGACGTGTCCTCTGCTGTTGCCACGCCAGATCCAGGGGATGTCTGCGAGTAAGAGGGTGGCAGATCGTAGCAGTGTGCCTGGTCAGTCGATGAAAGGTCATGCATTTGTTAATGTATGTTGGTCTTTTGTCGTGCAGGGCTTTGTATGTGCAAGTCAACATCTTGAACTGGCATCTCTTCTGGATCGGGAACCAGTGTAGTTTCCTGAGGTGTGGTGTGATGTGGGTCCATCTGGGGAGGTTGAGAAGGAGTCTAGCGGCTGCGTTTTCTACTGTCTGCAGTCTCTTAAAGAGGCGTGTGGTGATTCCTTTGAAGAGTGTGTTCCTATACTCCAGTCTACTGGTGACGAGGGGCTATGTGACAGTCCTTCTGATGTTAACTGGGAGCCATCCAAAGATCTTGTGGAGCATGCTGCGTACGGGTGTGGAAGCAGGCAGATGAGACTGTTTTCCTGTCTCTTCATGGATAGCTTGCTGTACAGTATGATGCCCAGGAAGCGGGCGTGGTCGGTCAGGGTGAGGGGGTGGGACCAATTCAGCGGGCCACCATGCTTCATTCCAAGGTGAGGTGTTGTTCCCGAAGAGGAGGACTGTTGTCGTGTCCATGTTGAGTTTGAGGCAGTTGTCCTTCATCCAGACGGCGACGTTCATCATGTATCTGTTGGAAGTTGCCTCTGGTGGTGTAGGGGTCATCTGACCGCGAGAGGATTAGCTATCGGCATAGGCGTCTGTGCGATTGGATGGTGTTGCCAGGGGAAGGTCATGTATGTGTTGTGGAGGGTGAGGCTGGGAGATGATCTTTGGGGCACTGCAGATGACCTTCTTAGGTTCCGAGGTGTATGGTGGATGACGGATTCTCTGGGTTCTTCCGGTGAGGTGTGAGGTATGAGGAAATCCATCTGAGGGCATCTCCCTGGATTCCGATGTGGTGGAGTCCATTGATCGGGATGTGATGAGAGATGATATCGAAGGCGGCCGACAGGTTCAGGAGTATGAGAGCTGCTGTTTCATCGGGTCCAGGAAGGCCTTGATGTCATCAGTGGCTACGATTAAGGCTGTCTTGGTGCTGTTATTGGCCCAGAATCTGCAATGAGAGGGGTCCAGGAGTTTGTTGTGTTCCAGGTGAGTTGCTTAAGCAACTTAACTTGAGTTGCTTAACATTACAATGCAACTGTATTTTCATGACTCCCCGAGGCATGCCAGACCGCTTCAGTAAATTATACATATTATTACATTGCTCTTGTTTTTTTTATTTGCATGGAGATCACATTATCATCACATGAATGCCCATCCCCTTGACAGTGTTTGTAATAAAGAACTCATTAATGCTCTAAATGGAGCTGAAAGTGCAACTACATTGTAGTGTACAGCAGGTTTCTTTACTATTATACACTACCGTAGTGTTATTGTTTTTATTATTATCATAGTGAACACAGAAATAGTATAATTAGAACTGGGTACAAATTCAAACAATCCTTGAATCATCTGATTTTTCGGGGTTTACACAAAAATACAATACCAGTGTGCCTTGATAGAGCAGTGGTTCCCGCACCACACATGGGTACAAAGTTGTGATCCACTACACCGTTCATAAGCTACAAGGACAAGACATATGTTTAGGTGGAGTACAGAACATTTTCTCCAGCAATAGAACGGTAGGACTTTAAGACTGAACCTGCACCTGCCATGTTGTGCTTCACACTAATTGCATCCGGTGCAAGGGGCACAGCTACCACTAGGGCAGCACTGGCTTGTGACATCTTCAGTGCCCCAACTGTATATTGTCACCTTACGAAGGCGTAAAGCGCCTATGTCAGTGGTAGTAAGTGCTATATAAATGCAACTAAATACACTACATTAGAAACGGGGGCAGGGGACAGTACTTCATTTGTACAAGAATGAGTGCCCGTGCCCAAAGCTCTACTCTGGCAGAGCTAGTAAACATCTGCACGCCGAATACCGGACTCCAGCTATGGCTGTCTTTATTGACGACCAGGTAGGAGGGACCCGTTTTTTAAGCTTCCATTAGGGCCCGTGGCACCCAGGTGACAGTAAACATTTTGACCAGGTGCAGCACTGAGACTGGGATTGCACACAGCCTGATGCATGCCCATTCCAAATCTTTTCAAAGAGTTGAAACGTGTGCCTCTCTAGAGCATAGTTACTTGGGCTGTGGAGAGGCTGTCCCAAATAGCAATTACCTATTAGGTTACTGCAGTTTCTCAATACGTGGAAAAAATAATCAATAAAAAGAGGTCTCGGAGTGACAGCAGCAGAATTTTCAGGGTGCTGATGTGGAATATCACCTGAGGTAGACCAGTGTTGGAACTTGCATGTTCACTCACTCATTCACCTTTACATTCCTCTCAGTGAGTTAAGCACCTGTTCCAGACATCTGTCTGTAACCTACATGTTACTCATGCCTTAATCGTTTATCTTGTACGAGCGATGAAAGCCTGCACAACTCTGCCATGCTGGATCTGGTTTGAGGAATAGAAGGTTGCACGTATTGCCTTCTGCGAGGGAGGGAAGCTATTGGAGCCAAGCTTGCATTGCTGTTGCCCGATTTGGACCTGCTTGTGCTTATGCTACTCTAGATGTACCCGATATCAGAAAGAGGGATGCTTGCACTGTTTCTGCCCGAGGTGTAGCTGCTCTATGAAGAGGGCTGATTCCACTGCTCTTTTCCCATCTTATAAAAAACAAATGTTAATTGAATGCTGTTGCATAACATGCCCAGGCCAGTCACAAGTTTTTATTGAACCCAGGACAAATCTAGTTACAGGGCACTGACCCAGAGACCCTGGTTTTAATCCCAGCGTCCCAGCTTGAGCAAACTGTGTGACCCAGGGCAATTCGTTTTCTTCCCTTTTCAGTGATCATCACATCTGAGAGCAACTTGAAACAGTTTAGTTCAGGATGTGCACTGTACAGAAACCTCTCTTCTATATGTTTCAATTGACAATTTTGTTTCTCGATCTACGACAACAGTAAATTACTTGTATAAGAGGCATAAAACAACTGAATTGCCCCTTCGGTCACCAGTAAAATGCTTCTGGGCAGAAGGGCGAACGAATGTGATATCCATCCCGGATCTGAATTGGGAAACAGCCTTCACAACGAGGTTTTTACCATGTTGTACCTTTACCACGAATTTTGTACTATGCCAGGTTTTAGAACGCATATGCTTTTACACCTTATGCCTTTACCATGCATTTAAGGTACGTTCAGGGGCATGGGGGTCTCCCCCCACAAATACATAGTTTATATATACACAAATATATATATACACCGCAACATAAATCTTCGTGTAAAGGGGCCCCAGACCCTGGCAGGGAGGCTTCGACTTATTGGGCACGAAGAACCCCATTTAAACATTAACCGCACTTCTCTTCACAAAGAGGACACCGACATCCCATTTACAGAATTTCATGTGCTTTATTTTCTTCGGAGTATGCAGCAGTTACTTTATAAACATTACGCGTTTCAACTCTCTTGGGAGCCTTGATCACAGGTGAGTAAGCTTTCTCCTTTTTAAACTGACCACGTGACTTTTCTTCAAGAAACCACCGTTGTATTCAGTAGGTCTGCGTCGTGTTCCTTCTATGGAATGCGCAATGCAAACTATGGACCTGATAGAAAGGAGCCTGACCCGCCCTCCTCCTAAGACGAAAGAAGACAGGATTTTCCTAGCAAGAAATCGGACTGGAGAAGGGAAAGGAAGCAAGTAGGAGCATTCGTCCCTGCTTGCAGGTTTGAAGGTATTCATGTGCACAACAGGAGAAGTAAAAGCAAAAGCAGGAACACCAGCCATGTAAGCTTTATTTTATGTGCACTGAGACTGTCAAATAATATATTAAATATTGCAGCTTTGAAATATCGGACTGAAATAATAACAATTATGCTGCTGAATTGAACAAATGGCTTCATAGTTTGCATTGCGCATTCCATAGAAGGAACATGACCCAGAATTACTGAATAAAAAGGCGGTTTCTTGAAGAAAAGTCACGTGGTCAGTTTAAAAAGGAGAACGCTTACTCGCCTGTGATCAAGGCTCCCAAGAGAGTTGAAACGCGTAATGTTTATAAAGTAACTGCTGCATACTCCGAAGAAAATAGCACATGAAATTCTTTAAATGGGATGTCCACGTCTTCTTTGTGAAGAGCAGTACAAATATATATATATTATCTACTGGCGGTCGCCAGTAGATAGTTATAGTTAGGACCCTCTTACCATAGGAAATCCGCAACATTCTATTTTGAATAACTTTGGCGCCGGTCGACGAATCCTCGCAAAATTTTCGAAATAGGTGAGGCGTTGAGCTCCGCTCCTACCCTGAAAGTCTCGGGGGGATTCATCAAGCGGGGGCTGAGATAAAAGGGGGGTCCCAAAACGCGTTTTTCCCATGCATTTTTCCATAGGACCTTTAGACAGAGCTACAGCCCGAACGGCTGAACAGAATTTAATGAAATTTGGAAGAGAGGTAGTCCTCAGGTCAAGGAAGTGCCTTTTGTAGGTTTGGTGTAAATCTGTTGAGTAGATTCTGAGAAAATAGCCTTTAAATCAATATATATATCTGAGCCAGCTTACGGTGCGCTTACGGTGCGCTTACCGTACGCGTACGGTGACGTGCGCGAGCGCGATTCTGATTGGCCGTTAGATCTTAGTAAACATTCGAATCGGTCGAAACCAGGAAGCGGCGGCCGCCATTTTCTCTCTCGCACTCTGACAGGGGGTTGAAAAACAAAGTGCAAAAACATGTAAAGGGGCTGTTTAGACAGCTCCCAAGCACCTAGCCATGTCGATGGAGTCCCCAATGATCCCCCAAGTGAAAAAAGGCAATTTTAATTTTTTCGAAAATTTCGCCGATTATGCGTACGGTAATAAATAATAAAAAAAATAAAAAAATATCCACATTCTCCCCCCCCCGTGTGCCAATGGTGCCCGAAGCGCACCATTTGTGCATGGCTTATTACACCAAAACAAAACATATATTTTACCTGTCACAACGATGCTCATCATATGTCCTCCATGTGCGCACGGTGCGCGAAGCGCATCGTGCGTTCATGGCCCATCTAGCGTAACGTGGGCACGCGGTGCACGGAACGAACTGCGTTAAGTGGGCGCGCACGCCACAAATGGCGTAAAGTAACTTAGCATTTAAAAAAACGTACAAATTCACTGAAAAAACCATAGGTTTCACACACGTTATAGTTAGGAATTAGCATTTAAAAAACCTTGCAAATTCACTGAAAAAACCATAGGTTTCACACATGTTATAGTTAGCTGGACATTTTACTGATAAAAAACCAATGAAATTCCCCCGTTATAGTTACTGTAGGCAACTATAACTCACGCGACCGTAATCCTCTGCTGATGACATATGTGTCTTTATGAAAAAAAAATATTTGTAATATATGTATAGCTAAAATTTAATGGAAGAAGACATGGGCAAATAAGTGTCTAAATACAGTATTAGCATCAGCAGAGGATTGCGGTCGCGTGAGTTATAGTTGCCTACAGTAACTATAACGGTGGAATTTCATTGGTTTTTTATCAGTAAAATGTCCAGCTAACTATAACATGTGTGAAACCTATGGTTTTTTCAGTGAATATATATATATATATATATATATATATATATATATATATATATAAACAATACGTGGTAACAAGGCATACGTTGTAAAAGAATATGCGATCTTAAAAAATGCAGGGTAAAAGAAAAGGCGTGGTAATAGCATGCAGATTATTTCCCTGTGCTGTTCCGTCATACAACAATCTGAATTGCACAATCTCTAAACAGGAAAAACATGGTTTCAATCCCAAGTTCGATCAAACAATGTGAACCTAGGCAATTACTTTTCTCCACTGTGCTTCCTTTTCCATGATTAACAATTTTGAGCACTTTGAAATAGTTCAGGACTCACAATGGACAACAACCTCGACTATGTATAAACAGATCATAATGTGGCTCCAACTATAAAAATAAATGGAAACAAGAACACTGACTTGCAGAGATATAATCTAGTGTGCTAAAGTGAACAATCCATCACAGACTTTTCTAAGTAAACGTTTGTAACTCAGCTATAAATAAAGCAGCAGTCTCCAACATTTGAAGAAGAGCTGTAGGTCCAAGCTGAGCCAAGGATCTTCACTTAATCCTCCATGCACTGCTTTCCCGGACAGGATGCAACATAGATGGAGCTGCGGATCATTTTGGGACCCAACGGTAATCGCCTCACTACCTCTGCCCTATTGGTGGTTGCAGCAGGGCAGGAGATGCTTTGGTGTTGGGCATATAGCCTCAAGCCTATGACCTTTTGCTGCCCTCATCCAGTCAGTTGAAAGCGTGGGTGGCAGCATGGGCTGTCTACTGGTCTGTTTACAGTGCAGCCTGGGATTACATTGGCTCGCCCCAGGAAACATGCTGCATACGGATGACTTCCCCAATAGCCTGCCGTGCCGCCTGCCCCATCATCCCACCTGCTTTTGTGGCTGGAAAGCATGCCCTATGAAGCACAGATTGCTTCACAATAATAAATAGGAGATACCCATATTTCTGGGGAACATGCCTCAGCTGAAAGGGGTAATATTCAAGCATCGAAACATGTTGATGGAAAAGAGAAGTAGGGTCAGTTGCTCAGCCCTCCTGTTTTTAATCATGGTAGAAAGACCCCCCATAAAAACATTTCAGCTAACCAACATACAAGTCTCACGGTTTAACAAAGGGAGTACATAATTGTCAACATACATGACAAAACCTCACCCAAACTAAAGAACCCATAACTGAGAAACTGTACAACAAGTGAATGCTTCCCAGTGCAAGATAAGGAACCCACTGATGAAGCATAACACACTGGGCAGGTGAGCACTCATCATCCTTTATTAATAAATGTTCTATAACAGATTTGTTCATTTCTTGCAGGAATTTTGTACTTCCTGTACGTTTATGACAATTTGTGAAAAATATACAACAGTCCTTTAACTCCTCTCCTTGATATTTAATGAGTTAGCTGCCTGCGTTGCACCTGTCCTGCATGTGTGGGAGAATCGTGTGAGACAATTGTGTGATGTTCCTTCCACTGCTGCTACCTGCCCTTGGCTTATTATTTGTGTTAAGGAAGGCTACACTGCAGCTGTCCATGTTGTACTTTCATTGTATAGTTCAGTATAAAATGATCCACTTCAGGCAGGGAAATATAGGATCCTCATTGCCAACGATTGATGTGACTGAAAGAGTGAACCCTAACAAAATATGTGAGCAGAATTTGCTTTTGGATTTACATATTAAACAAGCAATTTTTGAAATGGAGTAGGGAGCTTTGCAAAGTTTTATAAGAGAAATGATAAGTGGCTCCATGTGATGTGTGTCACCTCCACAAATGTCGGCATTTTAGCCAACAGCACTTTGCATGCTGGGTTTTTGATCCCATAATGAAACTGTTAAAAGCAAAACTACAAGCCTCACAAAGCAACATGCTGTTTCCTGGAAGAAATAGATAATGGTATCCTTTATCAAAAATACAAAATAAAATTTTATTTCTGGCTTTCAGCCATTTTTCTGTAGGCAAGCACGGTTAAAGAGCACCGTGGGTAAGAAGGCAGCGATAGCCTTTCTGGTGTAAATGCAAGTATCTCCTGCTAATGGGCTAACATGAACTCTCCTGGAAAACCAGCTTGCCTAAAAGACCTGTTTACCAGACCAGCGCGAGCATCAGCAAGTCAGAAGTATCTAGAGATAAAAAGAAAAGGAAAATATTGAGCTTTCACCCCTTCTTCTCCCGCCCATCCTTGGGGGGTTTGTGTGATTTAGGTGTTGCACTCACAATACCGCTGTGATGCACCCTGCCTCAAACAAGTGCAGCACGGGCTGCCGGTGCTGCCCCGCCATAGCCGCCAGCACGTGGCACCGTTGTTGCCCCACAGATCCAGTGTTGTGGATGGATGCTGGAGCCTGTGAGCTATCATTAAACAGAGCCAGGGCGGGGCTTAGGCAACTCTTTTGATGGGAGATCCTGCATTTCATTATAATACTCTTCTGAGGAAAGCGAGGCATAGAGAGAGGCAGGGCAGCGAGGGCATGAAGCTCTGTAAAAATTACTTTTGAGGAATGGGAGCGGAGAAAGGTGTGTAGTCAGGTCGCATGCGCAACGCCAGCAGTGTGGGACGTGGTTTGCTTGGCCCGACCTTCAGACATGGTGAGCTGCCAGAGTGTGCTTTGCACCACAGAGCCTGGCTGCCAGGCCTGTAAACACAGCAACCAGCTTCAGATGATGCAGTTAAGTCATCATTCTGTTTTTCTTGAGCTTGACTACTCCCTTTTTCCACCAGTCGTCTAAATGCAAAAGCGCACACCCATTGCGCATGCGCAGTTCCAGCAATTTTATACGAGGAAACATTTAAGTATGATTGGCTGTGGGAGGTTAGACTTCTCAAACAATAACGCGTCAGTGGAAAGTACGGATGCCGCCCGAGGAAAACTACTGTTCGGTGCACAGAGAAACAAATGACATGAGATGAAGAATTGAAGTCAGTTATTGTCCAAATTACTACAAACAAGAACGACCGTTGTTGAGTTCCACGAGATCAGTGCTTAGAGAGACCGTTCAGTGAATGATGACACAATTATTCTCAAAACCCAAGCAGGCATCATCAAAGAAAGGGTCATTCTAGAATTCCTGTTATTGGTAATTTTTGGTAGAGCAGGAGTGGAGGAATAGAGCTGTTATGTTTTCATTGAAAGGTCCTTTTAAGAACCTACTCAAATCCCAAACTACTGAATGGAGGTTTCTGTCTCATTCTGCTATTTGGAGTAACAACGGCATTTGTGTAAACGATAGTCGTGTATTCTAGACACCAATAGGGCCCAGTGTTTAGCTTGTAAAAGCATGGGTGCTAGTGCCCAAAGCTCAGCTCAGACGCCCGCACCAGTGCTTTTAAATGTCAACACACAAAATACCAACGCTTAGAAGTCTTGGATCTGCTGCTGGCTAATATCCCCGTCCGTCGCAGGCTAATATCCCTGCCTTTGGAACCAATCGGAGTGAGTCGCAATTTTCAGCTTGCCAAATTAAGATTAAATTGGCAAGTCATGGTGCAACCCCCCCTCTAAATTGTTATTTATCAACTTTACCATTAGTACATAGGTCACTTTGCAAAATAATTCAGAGGTCAACAAGTCTTTACGCAAATTGCAACAGCTTTTTGTAACTACAGTTTTAGTACATATGGCCGCTTATTTTTAATAATTTTAAATCGTAGAATTTTCCAAGCTTGAAATTCTTGGTTCAAGATATAAACTTGCTTGCAAAGTACGAGTAACTTCATAGGTCGTACATTGATTTCCGAGCCCCTGTAGCTACTCTCAAAAAAGTGCCAATGCGCAAGATCAGTTCGACATTATCCAATTTAAGTATACAGTTGAGAGCATCAGTTAAATTAATAGGTGACAGTTTTAAAAAATGGAATTAACAGCCATTGTGCATATTTTATATAATATTTACAGAAGAATAAAAAGTGTAAAAGTGTTTGTCCACTGTGTCCATCACATGGGCATGGCAGGAAGTCGAGTTTTGCATTATACCCAGAGGGAAAGCAAAGCAGATATCTTACAGTCCCAGCTCTTAGATGGAAAAGGAGGCCTCTCTCCCATTGGGACATTGGTAATGCAATGTTACTTGGTAGACAGTACTCAGGATACTCAATGGGTATAAATTTAGCGACAGTTTGTTTCTTAGATTCCCTCTCTAGTCTTTCCGCGCTATAAAGTGCGTACAGAGCTGACTTTAAAAATGTTTTATCCACTGTTGCAACTGAGTTCGAATTAAAAAACAGTCTACCAAAATGTATGCTTTCCAAACTCTTAACGACCACAGCAAGCCATGGAATATCCATCCCTTTCTCGCAGCTAATACAATCATCTATTATGTCCCTTGTAAGAGATGCTTCAGGGTTCTTCATTATGGCTAGCCAGAATAGTGTGGGGCGTGCCCTTATGAAATCTTCGATGTATCCTAATTTTAATTCACTGTGGCATATATACAGGGGGGTGGAGTTTGGAGCGCCTAAGAGTTTTCTGCAAAATCTATTTTCCTCTAATTGGACTCAAGAACAGTTGGCAATACCCCATACCTCTGCCCCATAGGTTGCTATTGGTACACCTTGAGTCTTGAAAACCTTTTAAATGGCTGGAATTGTCCCCAATCTTTTAGGACGGGGGAGACTGAGGATTGAATTAAAGGCCCTTGAGAACTTATTTTTACAATATGCCATGTGTTCACACCAGGTACCGTTCGCAGCGAAGACCATCCCCAGATAAGGAAAAGTAGCAGTGCAGGTTAAATTTTGGTCACCCACAGAAATAAAATTTAGAGGATATTTCCCTTCCCCACAGGACATTATAAATGATTTCTTTTTTTTTTTCAGAGTTTTATATAGCGCGAACTTGACCCGAATCCAATCAGGTATCAGAGCGCTTTACATAGCACCAGTTACGTTACATGAGGACACACATTCATAATTCATGATTTCTTAAAATTTGGGCATAAATCTAGGCTGGTCATACAATCTGTAAAACCTCAAACTAAAGTGCGTAGTGGATTTGGTGTGCGATCAATTAAAACTGCATCATCTGCGTATAAAAGCACCGGGAAAGTTTTGCCTTAAATTCTGGAGACATCATTGGTTAATGTAATCAGTGATTTATGTAAATTGCTTATATAAATGATAAAAAGGAGGGGGGCCGGAACACACCCTTGTCTGACCCCTCTACCTACACTGATATCATTGGACACCTCTCCCCCTGCCACCAATCCTGACCCGCGCTTTCAGGTCCGTATGAAGGTAGGCCAAAAAATGAACGACTGCCTCGTCCAAGCCATAATCTAAGAGGATAGACCATAGGCGGGACATGTTAACAAAATCGAAAGCTGAGGTCAGGTCCATAAAAGCGAAGAAAAGTGGTGAGTGCTGTGCAATGGTGTACTTCCCTATGATCAAATTAAGATTGAAACATTGCTCATTTGTGCCAACTTTACCCCTAAAGCCTAGTTGGCATTGTTCTATAATATGATTGTCCTCTGACCAAGTTAACATTTTTGTGCATAAAACTCTGCCTAAAAGTTTAAGGGTGTTATCTATAAGGGAGATCAGTCTATAACAGCTAGGATGTGTACGATCGCCCTTTTTAAAAATTGGAACAATGGTGCTAGTGGACCATGTCTTTGGCAATGGGGTGTTAGTTAAGTTATTAAAAATGTTTAACAACAGTGGGGTCCAAAAATCTGTTTTAGGTTTGATAAGATCAATGGGCAACCCATCGGGGCCTGGGGCTTTATTGTCCGCACTCTGGCGTATGGTCTCCTCGACCTCAGTATTGATATTGGGACTCCGGATGGCACCCTATTATTTAAAGGATCGGGTTCAGAAGCAGGTGCTTTGTAAATTGCGGAAAAGTGACTTTCCCAGGTAGCACTCATTATGTTGCAGCTAATGGAGTTAACGGTTGCCCCATTGATCTTAACTCTTTAATGGCAGTCCAAAATACATTCCCATTATTTTGACTAGCAGCATTGATGAGCGCAGTACAGTGCTCACTTAGTAACTGTTCCTTCCTATTAGCAATTAGCAATAGCCCACCGCTTAGAAGTCAACATTAAGGACTTTACCAGTACATTACACCTTGAGTTGTGAGATAAGGCCTTGCGTAGCTTCCTATTGGCAATTGAGCACTCCTAATTGAACCATCGAGGTTCACGTTGTGCTGTAGCAATAGGTTTGGACAGCAATGATTTAATAGCTCCACAAAGTTTGATGAACGCAGTTTTGCCTCGGGGTGTGGATCCTGGGCCTCCAAACAGATATTAATAAGATTCATGTTTTTCCTAACCATAGTACTGAATAGGTTGGCGTTATTAACGCTTCACCAGTCTAAGCTTTTCTGTGGATGGTGATAGATCCCTAGCACCACATTCTATCTGGGGCATTGGAACTGGGGACAATCGTAATGGTATTTGTATTGGGTTATGGTCCCCAAAGGTTGTGGCCATAATTTCGGCTTTCAGCAGGCTAACTTCTAAGACCAGGGAGACAAAGACAGTCGATTGTGGATGAACAGCCCCTCCCTCTAAATGTCAGTTCGGGGGGGCATTATCTTTTGTAATTGCGGCAATTTCCATAACATTGGTTAAATTGTGGTTATTCGGGTGGTCCATTAACTCTCTACCCCTATTACATATTTGTCTGCTGCTATGTGAATAATTACTTGCCTGTGGTTGAGTTAACTTAGCATTAAAATCACCGCCTAGGCAGATTCCTACTGACTTAAAAGAGTCTTTGGATTTTCCAATAGATGCAATAAAATTAAACAGATTTATAAAATTCATATTTGGAACAGAGTGAAAATAATTATTGTAAAAATTGATTAACAAAAAAGAAATTTCCCTATTAAACAATATGCCCTGGAAGTTGGTCGACCGTGCTTGGGGGTTGTTGCTAGAATATTATGGCATTCGAACCCCTCAATATGCAAATCTTGGGTGGCCCATGTTTCCTGGATTAAAAGGATATCTTGGTTTCTAATACTCGTATTTGGCATCCACAATAGTACTTTACCTATGTTTACTGTATTTTGCTACTTTATGAATTTGATATGCTATTTATTTTTCCTATGTGTTTTTATCTTGTATATGTTTTACTGTTATGGATACGTTGCTATCCGAATAAAGTCTTTAGGATTGGATTGGAAAATTGCTTGCAGCTTTAGGGACGATTTTCAGAGTAGGTGAAAATTTGCATGAATAACATAGGCAAGGAGGCCCACCATTAGATAGTGATTTTGGCTAATAGGTTGACATTATATATTGTACATTTCTTTGAAGGCATGCTTGGTTATCCTGAAATCCACAATTATTCTATGAATACAGAAATATCTAGAAGTGCTGAGCAGGCTCCTTCACTATGAAATTGACCTCACATGGTCTAAGTCTAGCTAAAAAGCTTTACTTTTTTAGCCACCCATTCCTGTAGTCTCAGTAAAGTCTCTTCTTCTTGGTTTGGAGAGAGGCGTGCATTAGTGGTGCAGTAAAAGTCAACATTCTGATGGTCTTAGTGCATTATCCCTTGAATGGCTCCAGCGCGGAAGTCCGCAGTGCTGCATAAGGGCACTTTACAAGCATGACTCTTAGGACGGATGCCATGGTCCATCTTACAAGGAAATGCAGGCTTTCTCGGAGGATAATAGCTCACTTATGCTGTTTGTCTGAGTAATGGAAATGGAGTCTTCAGATAACTTAATGCTCTCTGCAACCCAACCCTTCTACATAATTCAGACAAAGCAGATGGAGATGGGATTAAGATGAAGCACATGTCACAAAATAGATACTAACTCAATGTTTATATTTCAATAAAGCTGTTTACCACTATTAAAATATATCACCTAAGAACTTCATTTGATTGGGAAGGGTATAATTGTGTGATGCATTCGGAGAAGAGCAGAGATTCAGGTACTGCCATGAGTGCTGAATCAATGGAAACTCAGACTTTGCTGAAAAAGGTCTGTGGAGTTCTCAGGTTTTACAGTCCTTGTTCAACAAACATTTTGAAGAGCTAAAACGGACATGAGAAAATCAAAAATAGAAATATAAAACATTACTATTACTAACAACATTTTTATTATTATTGTTATTATTATTAATATTAACACCAGCAATAATAAAAGTTATTATGATCTGAAAGTGACCTGACCCGGTAGTTGGACTTGACTGTTCCATTAGGAGAAGGGTGGCGACTATTCACTGCCCAGATTGGATTAGTGGAACACAAATGATAGACTGGAATGCCTCCAGAGAATATACCAGTGGCTGTGATTAATTCAAGTATTTCACTCAACACCTTCTGGTTTAAAAAAAACCTAAAAACTTTCCAGCCCTGGAGATGCCAAATCCCCAAGCAGTGAAACACAAAAAGGTAAATCAACTTATAACATGCTGACACATGTTTCCCAGTTTTCGTACACAGTATAAATTCTGGAGTGATGTAGGATTTCTAGAGGAACACTTACAGATAACAGTTCTGAAGACCACCTGAAGGCAGAAGGAATAGCCCTAATACCCACAGAGGGCAGCACAGAATGTCCCCCACAGATGAGATATAGTATGCTCTACATTACTCTGCGACACATATTCCACGGCCTACAGTTACATATAGAACATTCTACATTACTTTACGGCATAAAACATTCTGCATTCCTAAACAATGGCATAGAATATTCTACATCCCACTACAATAACATAGAATATTCTGCATTCTTTCACAATGACACAGAACATTTTACATTCCTTTACAATGACATAGACCATTTTACATTCCTCCACAATGGCAAAGAACATTCCACATTCCTCTAAAATGAAAAAAAACATTCTACATTCCTCTACAAAGACACTGGAAATTTTACATTCTTTTACAATGACATAGAGTAGTCTACATTCCTCTACGATGACTTAGAATAGTCTATATTCCTCTACAACGACGTGTACCAAATGTTACTTTAACCTAGGAGATCAGATCAACGCTTGAAGGTATGATGCTGTGGACATATTGAATGCAACACCGTTTCCGTATTTACAATGTGTTTGCCTGCAATGTAACCACCAAGGATTTCCAGCAGCCCTTTTCAGACCAGTCTAGAGTTGACTTCAAAGCAAAGTCAGAGAAAAAATGTTGTTGGTCTGAAAGCTGCCAACTGTACAAGCGAGAGACTGCGATGAAACTTGGATGGGATAACTCCTACCACTCAAGGGCGTGGTGCCAAGCAATTCCCTTTTCTTATGGATTAGGATGGCCACCTCACTCCATGTCATTACGGACACAGTTTCCAGTTCTGGGCTTTTGTGTGTCTCCTAGTATATTATGAGTGTTGTAGTCTTGATTTGCTTCCATTGAACTAATTAGACTGACACACCTAACAGCAGTAATTTGCAGGGCACAATTTCAGGATTGGAAGCTGTATTCATGATGGCACCGAGTGAGGTGGTCACCCTATTTGGAGTCATTTTCATTGGGAATACTGTTTCAGATTGCAGGCCAGTCTCAGAAAAACGCAGCGTCCCATTAGCCCAAGGCTATTAAAATGTGAATGGGTAAGTGAAATGTTCACAGCTTAGAGAAGGGTCTGTTCAAATTAATTCTAGAAGGGATGGAACCATTACAATGGAATGGATTGATTGCCGGTCAGATTTTCAGACTCGTTGTGATGGGATAAACGAGCTTCATTTAGAATAATCCTATGTAAGCGCATAGCCTGTGGGTAGATAGAAACTCTGGCATGACATGACCCCTTAGGATCCACGTTGAACACCCCTGTTGTATAGAATCCTTTTGCTAGTTCTTCATATGGTGCATCCTCATCCTTCAGCATTCTTCTGATGTAGGTGTAATGCTGTGAGTCTAGTCTATTGAAAGGCAGGTGTGTTTAGGCGACGAAGGGAAAATCACCAGTGAATGGATGGATGTTACTCTAATCTGGGGATACTGAAAGGTCTAAAGACAACAGAGGAGGTCTTCCTACGATGCTCAATCATAACTCAACAATAGTTGGATTGTTGTCTCTCTTCGCACATTCTTAAAGTTCATAGAACTTACTCCAGGAGTTATTTTGAATAACTAAACTCGGGTTATTCAAGAGACGATTGCCTTAGCACTTCCTGCTTGAGAGCTGCAGCCTGCTCAAGGGTCTGCCACCAGGTTCCACCTCTCACAATTTGTTAAAGTCTTTATCAAGGAGATCCACAAATATGCCGAAGCCTCAGGCTCCTCTTCGTGGGCAAACACTACCATCTCTAATGGTTCGATGAGGACAGTTTTTGCACTCTAACGCTCCATCTCTGTTATTCGTTCAATTCCTCCCCAGATCAGGAAACTGTCCCTTAACCTCTAAAACACATCCTAGTGGCAATTCTTCATACAAAGACCAGGTTACAGATTTGTATTCCGCCAAACGATAGGCATAACGTTATTTTGTGTTGCCGAACTCCCGCGAGCGTATATGTTTACACCATGCCGGCAGAACTACCCTGAAGGTAGTACGCTAATAGTTATGAGCCAGGTAGGAGCCCATCATTTATGTGGGACGGAGCCTGTTCTTCTGGATAGCAGAGATGGACTGCTGCAAGCACAGGATAGAAAGCAGCCGGTAGCTTCTCCATCGGACTACTCCACCTTGTACCACAACTTCAAACTGGACAAGATGAATGATCAATTAGAAGTCTTCCGTCAAGTCCTTGTATGGATGAGGTTACTTCTCACTCGCCATGATGGGAGTATTTACCTCGGGCTATTGTAGTTGTGACTGTGTGGACCCGATGGGCTCTTCCGTTTCTTCATCTCCTGAGTGTCAATAGGACCTCTTTGGCAGCAGGCAGCTCTTTACTGGGTGTCTGCTGGACAATACATCTATATGTGGAGAAGAAGGCTAGGCCTGTGACCATTGCTCGCAGCATTTAACCTTATTTGATCCACTCACGAATGAAGGAAAGAGTTGAACTATGTGAAAACCATACTTCATATTGGTTTACCATGTCCCTTGCCACTATGATTCATAGTGTCTGGAGTACTGAGCTATACTCTAATCCTAGCAACGTATGTAGGAAACATGGGTGCTAATTTTGACTCACAGCTTCCAAATAAGCAAATACAATTAAACTATGCTGAACAGGCCAGTGAGCAATTGTGATTGGTTTTAAACCTCACTGTTAACCCAAACATGTAAAGTTTGCACAGTAAATCACCACTACAAGACAGTTCCCTATGTACGAATGTGACTAAAAATCAATCAAGATTCAGTTGCTACACAATAGAGGTCTAAGGGATAAAGTCCAGGTATTGATTCTGGTGCAGTCCAGAAGTGATTTAATTGGTTGCAATTGAAAAAAGGATCAAATGTAACATACTTAACACTGAACAGTCTCTACCACAGAGAACCCCATCTTAAACCTCACCAAGTTGCACGTTGCCTAATGGCAGCCGCCAGCACAGGGGAAGGATGCTCCAGACCAAAGAATAGATGCTTTATTTAGTTCCAGCCTATGGTGTGGAGGACTCAGCAACAACCTTGAGTGTATATACTTTTTTGGTGTCAACTGAGAGCGTTGTTGCATCCTCTAAAAATACTCATAATTGCTTAGTCGTGATGAAACCATCAATTCATTTAGAAAGCACCAAAATATCTTTACTCAGTATCAGGACTCATATAGCTCCTTTTTTAACCATGTAGAAAAAGACTGCCAATAAACTATTCTTTGTGTGCCCTCATACATTTGTTAATCTAAGGTACAAAAATGGATGGGTAAAGTATGCATAAAGCAAATGTAGATGGGAGTGGGACAGGATAGAGTAGTCAGATACTTCTCTTTAGAAAACCACTGTTGTTCGTTTGGACTCATCGCCATCTTTACTAGTGCTTATCCCGGTGGTAGAGGAAGAGTTCTTTGATGAAGTGCGACACACAATGTGCTTGAGGGTTGGAAGCACCTATGAGTAGATACCACTTGGACTATGGTGCAGCAAAACTGTCTTCCCACATTGACAAGGCCCACTCTGTATCTTGTGAACTGCAAGCTCTTCTTTAGTGTTAATGTGTTGCTGGGAGGGAGAGAAAGAGTCCTGGATATCATCTCTAATTCCTAATATAGTGGGTGACTAAGTACGATAACAAACCACAAACTCTTAAAACGGCTGAAGTTACTTGGACCCGGATTTTATCTAGGAGGATGGCCCGCTTTTCCATCATGGAAATGGAGTACATTTACTCCATCCACATGGTGGAGGGGCCGCCCGCCTAATTTTTATTGAACGCCAAGCAGGCAGTTATTTATAAAAGCACTGCGAGGAACCGCCATCACGGTAGTTCCAGCCAATGCATGCTACGGGGCTGCGCCAGTAGGACTTAACCCTGTAGCAGAGTATTTCTTTTTATTTTACAAAAAGGAAATTCCATAACGGTATTTTCTTTTTGTAAAAAAAAATATATAACACTCCCCTCACCTTGGGAGTCTTCTCCAATGGTGGGGGTAGTATTGCTACGATTTTACTGTCCCTCACCGCTAGGTTTTGCCTGGCGTTGAGAAGCAGTAAATATGGCTACATGTCTACCCATCTAAATTAGGTGGGCGGTCATATAGACATTTCTCCGACAGCCCTTACTCCTCAGAGCCGTGAGAGAAGTTTGGTCAGAGTGGAGACAGAGTATTCTCTGCGGTGGCCAAACTGTTGGTCAGCCAAAAATGTAATTGGACGGCCAGACCACTAGGCTGGAGCTCCGTTGATGCT
Organism: Triturus cristatus; assembly: GCF_964204655.1. Lineage (NCBI taxonomy): Eukaryota > Metazoa > Chordata > Amphibia > Caudata > Salamandridae > Triturus > Triturus cristatus. The sequence goes on from NC_140585.1 coordinate 873,629,100, forward strand.
GCGTTGGAGTTTCCTTCTTATCGACATATAAATCGGGCCTTTAGTCATCCGCAATGCATAAACCCACTCTAGGGATCTCAGTGGATCCTGTGGTCACAGGTTACCATCTTGGCAGGTCCACGCACCCTTTCATCCTCCCGAAGTCAATACAATGTGTACCATTTGGTTGGGCCACAATACATATCGATATCTGTCAATAGCATCAGACCTCGCCTTGGAGGTGAACATTTGATCTAGAAATGTGCCCGTTATATCATGAACAATGCCAGGTTCGTTGGCATTCCGCAGTTGCTGTACCACATTCAGAAGTCGCAGGACATGTCCTCATTAAAAGAAATAAATTGCATTATAGCACTCTGCCTGCGCGCCAGCCTGATGTCACCAGTGCTGAAAAATCAGCAGAAGGAATCCTATTAGTCGCTGAGACACCGCGTGCAGGCCTGTAATTGCACAGGAACAGGGTACGCACTGTGTCATTACCAAGGGACTGAGGCCAGGGAACGTTCTCACCAGCCTGATTAATGGAAAGTCAAAGGGAAGCGCGCAGCTCCAGCTTTACACCCTAAATAAGGGGTGGTGAGCACGCAGGTTTACCTCATTGGATCATTATGCAGCTGCCCAGCATAGCATATTACAACCACATTAGGTCATTGTTCTCAGCATTTGTAAAGCACATTTCTGTCATTTGTATGGCCCAGCACACTAAAGCATCCGAAGAACAGCAAAAGTACTCTAAAAGCAACCGGCATGAGATAACATGATGCTCCTCTCTGCGTCATTTGCTGCATCCCTCGGCAGGCATTTTCTAGAGGTGTTCAAGCCACTGAAAGCTCGGGTCTGATGCCCGGCTCTGGCTCAGCTCCAGGGCCTCTCGGAGCCCCAAGCTCAAAAAGGGCTGAGCATTCACAGCAGGAGAAGTGGCCTAGTGGCTAATGCTGCCCTGGAAGATGGAGAACCAGGTTCAAATCCAACCCTTGGCTCAACATCCTGGAATCCTGGCAAGTCACTTAATCTGTTTGTGTCTAAAAATGTGCAACGTCCTCTGGGTCTATTGTAAAGTGCTCTTATGTCCTTGGGTCAGGGTCACGCTGTGAAAAACTGTTAAACCAATGTGGCTTCTGCTGTCACCTACAATCTAACCTCACACACAAAGAATTGAAGACAAAACATTACCCTTAGATGCGAGCAAGAGATACTCATCTAGTGGCTCAACTGCACAATATGAAACCAAAACAACTTGTGTTCAATCCCACCATTACTTCTTGATTGGGTATTCTGAGGCAAATACTTTATTTCACTGAGCCTCGCTTCTCATTATTATCACATACAATAGCACCTTCACATACACGAGTTCAGGGCGTGCTCAGCACAAAAACGCCTCTTCTGTTTGATATCATTGACTATAAGGTTGCTCCATCTTAAATAAGAATTTAGGTGCATATGACAAATGCCTTGCTTTTAGTTCACCAATAGCATGGTCATCATGTTGAGGGGGGGCTCAGGAATCTTTCTAAGTTCATGTTTAAAAACTCAAACTTTTAATAAGTAATACTCATTGCAGCAATATAATCTGATGTACTAAAGTGGAACACTTCAGCGTGTTAAAGGACTTTTTTGAATTTGGAGGAGGCTTGATCATATTTTAAATATTGTTTGTTGCATGATTTCTATGCCAACTACTATCACAGCTCAGCACTTGCATGGGCCCTTAGAGACAAGCCAGACCATTGGTTCAGCTCTGGCTCAGCTCTCTGTGGTAACTTGTGGACTTGCTCACTTCTGGTACTTAGGGAGTGGGACCATGAGCCAAGCTGGCACGTGATGAAGTGCTGTACATAGTATTGCGTCCAATGGTAGTTGCATTTGCATAGGACTTCCTACACTATTGTGGGATAACGATGGGATTCTCGGTTGTGTAGCATGCTGCACAGTCGGGGAATGCATTATTGGAATGGTGTTGTATGTGCTGTGAGCCTGTGTGGAAAGCATCATCCTGGTGTTGTGCATGAGAGACTACAGTGGCATTCTTATTGTGTGTTGGGTCGTCGCACTCACCAGTGTGATGGAGACAGGATGTATAAGAGATCCAGTTCAGTCAAATGACATCAGCTGACTTATCGTTTACTTTGCAAATCCCATGTTGATGCAATAATTAGGCCATCCAAACTGTAAATCACGTGGGAATGGGTGGAAAGGTATGGCATTGAGAACACAGATATCCGCCTGGACGGTCTGCATCACAGTCTTCCCCTACATGAGTAATGAGTTAGACTGTCATATTTGAATATGATGAGGGATGAGAGTGGGATGAAGTCTTTGATGTAGAGTAGCTTGATTTAGGTGGTTTGATGGTGGCTGACTCTATAGTGTATCATGTGGTAGCTCTGGTCTGTTTTGCTAACAGCCAACTTGGCTGGATGTGTTTCATCAGAACAGTAGGGAGAATATGATTGTCATTCCGCATGTATTGATTACAAACTCCCATTTTAGAGTCCACTCTGGTGTACTGGAGACATTTTTTCCACACTGTCATCTATCCTGCACTGATAACAGCTGGGCTTGGTAGAGTCGAATTGGATACATTCTTGTGATAATTGTGATGCTTGAGCATCCCCTTTTTAGGTCTCGCCTAGCATTGCAGCGCATATGCGTTGCTCGCTCTGCGAGACATATTGTGTATGAGGAGATTTCAGAAGGGGACTTGAAGCCCCGCCCATCATTTTCATTGGGTCGCGTCAGCGTTTATGCTAAACGCTGGCTTCTCATTGAAAAGGATGCTTTTTCGTTACCGCCCTTTCTCCTTTTCGTCCGGCCCATCCGGACTGGGTCGTCTGCTTCACGGCTGTCGTGAAGCAATTTCTTATCTTTAGAAGGCGTGTACTGCCGTATCATGTTTCCGACAGCTTTTTTTTTTTACTTCGACGCGTTTATCTGAGCCGCTGCTTCTGGAACCGAGGTGTTGCAAGTATCGGACTGCCGGCTTGCGCAGAGCCGGGAAGTGGTGAGCGATGCTTAAAACTTGTTGTTGTACTAGTAGAGTGCACCTTGAGCTGTATGTAGCACGTATTACTTGTGAAGTGGAGCTAGGGCCTGCACTTAGGTTTCCATCATAAATGGCAGAGAATACTATTTAATGTGTTATTTGTTTGCATAGTCGCACTAAATTTTGATAATATATTTTAAGTCCGTGCGCCTTTGATGCGGCCTACAACTGGACATAGCATTTGTGTGTAAAACTAGCCTAGTGCCCTTGCCCAGCCTGTGCATGCGCCGCTTGCAGTTAGGAAGGGGTTAAAGAGCCGGTGCGAGGGTAAATGCTTCCAAGTGTTTACAATGCCGTGCTCTGCCTCCAGAGGCGAGCCAGCCCGGGAGCCGAGTGGTGCTCCTCCCTACGAGGTGCGCCGGTGGGATCCCCTTCCCCGGTTGGCAGAGCCCCGCAGTAACAGCCGTGTGATTTGCATTCTCCTCCCAGGCGTCTCGAGGCACCGCCACATGAAGTGAGAGGAAAGGACCCAGGAGCAGCAGCAGGCGAGCCCGGGGATGCAAGCAGCGCTGCACCGTGCCGCCGCCACGGTGGGCTGGCTGGAGGAGCCCAGCTGGCAGCTCCATGTGTCCCTGCCGATTCTACTGTCCCTGCACACCAAGGGTAAGAGAAGCGTTACTATCTCTACACCGGCTCCTTGTGACAAGGTGCGCTGCCGCCTCCGTGTCTGTACGTCTTGCCTCTTTTCTTCCAATAACGGTGCGGGTTGACTCCGCCCTCAGCTTTCAGACACAAAGAAAGTAGCAGGTCCAGGGGTTGCTGAAGTTAGAGCCCACTGGAAGTCCGCATGAAACCGGTAGTTCAGAAAGTTGCTTTTAATTCGGATGCAAGCGCTGTCTCCTGCCGAAAAGTTGATACACTCCGATCCCTGGCAGTGGTTTGTTTCAGTGATGCAGATTTTAGTTTTTTTCATTTGAATGCAAGCACAGTTTGCATGCAGCTTTACAGAGTTTACAGTGGCAAAGAATCTGGCGTAACTCTGTAAACGTAGGTGACATTTGTTAGTTTTAACCAAGCATAAACCTAAATTGTGTGATTACTGTTTTTTCTGTTTTTGTACAACTGTTTATCTCATACAGTTTGGTAGATGGTCCAATTTATATTCCATAGGCCGTGTTTTCCCTATATACAGCCTGGTATAATTCACTATAACTTGGTTCCCACCTCATGTTTCTGCTTTAAACTGAGCAAGCAGGGTCTTCACACATTTGCTTATACCTGCGGAGACCATAGGCGCGTGCATTCTTCTGGTGTTCATGGCCACGGGAGGGCTGCAAGAAATAGTGCTCGAAGAAATGTCAAGGAGGACAAATACGGTGGTGTGAGCGAGCAGCACGAGTCTGCAGGTGACAAAACGTAGGACAGCAGTTAACATTGTCATCCATGAACTGGTTGACAAGCAACTGTTGTAGACACACCTTACTGTAGACATTTAGATGCATAGCTACAAGGTTATGACTTGGGCTTCAGTCGAGAGATGTAGTAAATAAATGTAATCTACTGGAATCATATCTCGTGTGGTGGGCATGGTGGGGTTGGGTCGCCTATAGTGCTGGTGTAACTTAATATTCGTTTGTAAGGCGCTGCTAATGTTGTAAGCGCTCTAACACCTTCGGGTAATGTCGGTACTATACAAAACTGCGTAAATAAATAAGCTAGTGGGAAGGGTACGTGCTCGGGGTGTTGAGAGGGATGGGGGCTGGCTGGCTTCAGATGCATGTTTCTGTAAGGCTGTCCGGGGAGAATATGCCTGGGAAGTGGCGGGGCTCGGGCTGTAGGAAGGTGTGTGTGTGTGTATGGGGGCGGGGGGAGTTAGGGGGTGCTAGCTCGGGTGGTACCCAGGTTGGGGAGGGTCAAGATTCAGGCTGCTTCTGGGGCTGCACGAGTCCAGGATGCATAACCACATGATCTGTGCATTATGATGACCCGATTGTATTGCAGGGTTGCTTTGTGAAATGATAAGGGGGGCAGCCTCTCCTTACCTCCACGACCTGCCCTATATGGGTTGCAGCAAAGACAGCACAATGGTGACCACTATGGTGATCATGGCAGACACTGCCAGGATCATGACCCATTCGGAGTCTCCCTTCTCTTCCACCCCCTGCATGAGCCTTCTCTCCACACAAGTGTAAATGCAATGGGTTTTGCATTTACAAATATTTTAGCTATTGCCATTTTGAATCACACTGCATTTTATTTATGTTTTACAAAAGAAAAACAAAACCAAAAAACAATGTCATTTACAATGTCAATAGCTCAAAATAATGTCATTGCGAGACCTATTGTGTTGTAAATGCTTGTTTGCAACCTGCACTAATCACAGTTGCCCCAGCAGAGCCCAATTGTGGTGTTCCTCTGACTTTTGCTACTCTTGGGAAGAGTGTTCTCTTCTGATCTTGAGTGATATTCTTTTTTGAGCTATCCCAGGAACAGCCAAGTTTCCACTTTCTACCTGGATGTTAGATGGCGTGTATATTTTGTGTCTCGGCTGGCAAAGAGGTCCAAAGTTCTGCCACCTGTACTGAGAATGTTATAAGAGATGACTCAGCATTATGTACAACTTGGTTCACGTCCTTTACCTATGGTGTTTAGGTTGTAAAGGCCAAAGTGTAGCTTTCAAGAAAGAGATCTCTCCTCAGTGGAAGAGGTTGGAATGGAGAGGATGCTTGGTGGTCAAAGCAGGTTGCAACTTGATGCCTCCCATCTTATCAGAAACAGATATGAAGCAATTAGCTTGAAAAAAGGTATCCACTAGAATTATAAAAAGAGAAGTGTGACTTAACAACATATTGAATTGTGGAAATAACTGTGGTATGGAACACTGCAGCAGATCTTTGTAATGGATCTCTCGCTGTTACAGAGCAAACAAAACAATTAACCGCAATATGAGCATCTGTACTTGGTATATTGACGCTAGGTTGCAGTAGCTGTTGTGTCCAGTAAGACTCAGGGTCGTAAACTCTATGTCAGAGTTCTTAGTCCAAGTCGCTTGAGGCACGATAGACTAGGACATTTAGGGGATGACTGTTTCAATTTTATATGTGGATGGCGACCATGGTTGATAAATGTTAGCAATAAAGAACTTGCTGTACTTCCCCTGAAGATGGGGAGAAAACTTCAAGGTGCCCTGTTTTGAGGTGGTTAGATATAGTTTAGAGTATCTAGAAGTCTAGATTGTGGAAGTCAGATTTTTGTTAAGCGTTGCAACAAACATTCCATACGAACCCCAGAGCATTATTGGATAGCAGGCCCTTTTTAAATGTGTAATGTGGTGTGCCAGTGTTTTGTCATCCAGAAAACTGGTAGACATCTTTAACAATGTTAACACGTCACTGCTCCAGATGTCTTGCCCTTCGGCACATTCATGTAAGTATTCATGATAATATCAGAGTTCTGTAGCACATCTTGTGCAGAGGGCACGTCCCTACATGAAGCAACTCTGCGATGCCCTCGCTGACCAGTATGAGAATAAGCTCAGCACCTGAGATCATAACTGCCTGGGAAAATGTCTACTTTAGACAGTAAACATCTTCATTCCTCTATTTTACCACCACAACATTCAGCAGCCAGTCTTGCAGCCTTTACCACTCTGTGCCAGGCAGAGTTTGACCACCCTTGACCATGTTGCTGATCATTTGATTCTTCACCTAACCTAACAGGTGTCTGATGACCTACGGTTTTACCACCTGGGATTATCTCAAACCACAACCGCATGGTACTACAAATGCTGCTTTCATTCTTTTGGGTCTAGCCGTGAAAGAGGACATGTTACGCTACATCCAATGAGCCTACTCTACTCTTTCACTATGCAAAAAATGGGCATACAGGATAAGGCCCTGTGCTGGCGTGTTACTATGCGTTCAGATAACACTCAGTGTAGCCGCCTGTCTCCTCATTTCTGTTCTACCCAACCTGTTCATCTCCATGCCTCTTGAGGCTCCACTACTGTCCAATCATTTTGATCTCTTTCTAAGCCCCTATCCTTCCATGAACCACTCATTTGGTCTTACCTGCTACAGTTGAGCAGATGACAAACACCGTCATCAGATTTGAACAGTCTGTCAACCATGATTTACACCTTATGGCGGCGATATCTTGCTTCAAGAACTGCATGACCAAGAATCATCTAACAGCGAAAAATTAAAACCTTACATCAGACTAACCCGCTACATGACCCACCAAGTTGGGCCCTATACCGCCACCATTGGAATCCTTGTAAGCATCAGCGTCCTCCTGCATTATATAGTACAACTTGGTGCCACCGGGTAATTTAGTTTTTTAATTATCTTCCTCATTATATGATGCCTCTGATCAATGTTCACTGTCTTTGGATGCATCACAAAAGGCATGGTTAAAGCCACCACGCCTTTTGTGCTCTTGTTCCGTTGCTGCACCAGTGGACTCTACTATGCCACCCCACTACTTGTCCTGCACGGACTTCAGCGGACTGAACATTATGCTGCAAGACTTAAATCCACTTACCACCTTGGGGCCGCCTACCACCACCCTTCGAAACCCATCATTAGTTGCCAGTGGCCCCGAGTCTCAGTTAAGTCCCTTCATATCACAGGCCACACTCCAGATTTGGACCAAAATGTCTGTACCAGAAGAAGAGCTGTTTCAGTGCAGGCAGGTTCTTCACTCCAAGATCCAGCAGAAGAAAGGGATCATATTTCACTATAGAATTTACAAAGCTACCAAACTCACTTCCTCTACACATTTGGAAAATTGAGGAGCACTTCTCTATTCAGATATCTGTGAAAATGTGACTCTTGCCCCCTTTCCTAAATTACCATTTGGCTGTTTCCATTCCTGCTGCCTTGGTAACCGGCCTGATTGTCGATGATGCTCTGCCAACCCTCCAAACATTGTCACTTTCCAACCTGGTGATATTCACGACATACACCATCCTTCCCTACCAACCCAGCCCTCTGTGATTTTAGCACTCTTGGTTGTAGTGACGAGTGGTCAAAATACGATTTGAGCAAAACTCTTTCCCTATACTTTTTGTCCCACATACCACAGCTAGAGCTGTGCATGTCTCTGGCAAAGATCAACCACCCTTCTTTCATCTCACCTTCTTTGGAAATGACCACACTTCTCCCACTGAAGCAAGTTCACTGAAACTCAAGCAGGGTTCATCTTCACCCTTTGCACACAACATCAAACGCTTCCCATACAAGACACACGTGACATAAACAGCGATTCTGGACACAGTCATGTCTTGCAAACTCTGTGACCTCCTAGCACTTGTTGCTTTTGTGGCCATCAAATGAACATAAATGGACCCTGGACCTGCGAGAGTCAGACCAAGTGAATTTCCAGAAGCTTATTGAACATGGAGAGCTCAGATATAAGGGAATGCACGTTTGCTAGAGCTGCCCCAGCCTTTTTTTCCTTTCTTTGTGTAATAAGAATCCACTTCAGAGACCTTAAACGAAAATGACTTTTTCCTCCAAAAAAAGTCAATCTTGCAGCTTGATTTTTTGCCATATTTTAAATTGGTACCTGTCGAGGTGCTCAGTGGATGCGCCTCTCGCATGGCTTCACATCGCATGCTGCCAGGGTAATTTCCTGAGTGGATATTTGGTGCACTGTGTGATTTTCTCATGTTTCTCTGACAGCACAAGTGGCTTCGAAGGTTCGGAAACAGTTTAAAAGTGACTGATAGATAACACGGCACATGAACATTAAACAGGGGGTCCTAGCCCGCCAAAGACTAGGAGACGCCTGCCTGCCTGCAGGTCTGGGTCACGCCAGCGGTGCGTAGCCCCCAACCAATCACAGGGGGTCGGGCAGACAGCCACCGTGGTACCCGACTGACAGGTGTAACAGCCAATCTCCACGGTTGGAACGTGCTGCTTAGGATAACGGCACGGCCCCTTTCCGAGTTCCGGCTGCTGCTGATATTGAGAGAACTGCGCACGAATGAAGGTTTTCGAAGAGAGAACGGCGCAAACCAATTCTATTGCCAAAGGATGCCGCATCCTTTTGCTATATCTTGCTTATTGTGTGACGGTAATTAGTAGTGTGGAATAGGAAAAGGTTTACAAAAGTAATTGCTTGATTTCACTGGATCCTGTAACTAATTACCCTGCTTGGTTTAAAATGGCAGACACAAACTCTGACTTCTCTCAAGAGTTCAGGTGTTGTGTAGGTTACAGGCCCAGTTTCAGCATGAGATACCCACCAAGGTAGCTCCGTGGCTCATTAACAAGCAGAAAAACATATGTTTTCCTTTAATGATTCATGAGGCCCGCAGCCCTGCTTTCTGGTTTAATTGTTTAACTTTCAGAGAGGTGGGAAGCCCGTGGAAATGGTGGTTGTTATCATGCACGTGAAAAGCAAGGGTACCTGTGACACTCCCATTGTATTAAAAGAGGCCCTCAAGCTTCTATTACACTGGACTTAAGAGCTGACCCATTGCCAGGCCGCTGGAATCATGCAATTCTACAGCCACACCGTTTTCCACGTTATTATGAATTTGGCACATGTACCACATAATCCATTGCTGCTACATTATCTGCAGTTTCTAGGGAAAAAAATAGTTTCTAGCTCAAACAGATTAAAAGGTACTAAAAACACAGCAACACGTGTTGCTGCCACATTTGCAAAGACCCTTTGCAAAAGTTGTTTGGTCACCTCTAAGTTGTCTATTGCTGTTCTTGGCTGTCAAACTGGTACTAATGGCGGGATACATTTGCCCAGACAGTGTTAACGTGTTAAAATGACAAAATGATGAAGTAATATGGTTACAAAATGTGCCACCTCAAACTGCATAATTTGCCTGTTCTTGAAACATAATTTAGTGAAACCTGCCACATAACTTGGTCCTCGCATGCCAGATAATGCCAGTAGGCCTACGTATGGCAGAAACACTGATTTTGCCATTGCCGGAAAAGTAACTGAAAATGTACACACAATCAATTTACATCTCAGTAGTGGTTTGTTTTATTTTCCTCCTACTGTGACACTATTCTTAATTTGTGATACTATGTGAAACACAGCTGCCAATGCCACACCTTTTGCCATTTTGTAAGTGAAAAGGCTTTTGCCGAGTTTCACTAACAACACAGATACAGCACGGGCAGGAGCATTGCAAATCCCCATTATACACAGAGCAGTAACCCTTGTGTGGAGCACCGGCAACACGTACTGCCACTGTCCTGCCTACTCCGATCTCCAGTGGTGCTAGCGGAGTCTCTAAAACGATTGGAAGGAGCTTAAGGCACAGACACTACACTTTGGGGCAGCCCCAATTACTTTGTTTTTTCTACCCCAACAAATTCTCTCTTTATGTGATATGAGTAGATAGAAATGGATTATAGCACTGCTGTAAGCCCTTGGGCCCTACACCTATGATATAGCGGTCTAATGCACTTGGTGACAAGACGTTCCAACAATCCGTGGCTTCATAAATACTGCTACTCATTTCTAAACCTCCGGTATTTCCAAAACACAAACTAATCACCCCAAAGAGTCTCAAGGTGCTGGGGGCCGTCGGGGAGATTAAGTGAGCTATTGCCCGGAGTCACATGATGCTGAGCTGATCTGCCTCTGGCGCTGGGAATCGAACTGTCAGCCCCGCACTCTGGAGTCAGACGCCCTGGATGCTGCGCCACACCTCTCTCATTTCTGACACGAGTGGGACACAAGGTGTTGTAAAAAACATGCATGTCTCGTCGTCAATATTCAAATTCTGAGTTGCTAAATATCCATGATCTGGATAAATAAAAAAACTTATCTGAGCTTCAAATAATTGAGATTTCCTGGTGCATCTTGTAAGGTAGAGCACATAACCCACTAAGACAACGAATGTTATTAGCTATCTGTTAACTTGCAGCTGTGGATGGGGTGGGATCCTTTCGTCAGAAGTCCTGAACATCCAGGTTGACAGTTTTCATAACCGTGGTTCTCTAGGGCAGCAAATGCAATCGAAAAGTGTAAAATCTTGACAACGGGAAATGGTGATGGTGTGCAGAGATGAGAAAGAGTTAGAGGAGAGAGTGAAGAGTGTCAGGATAAAAAGATGAGGGTAAGGAAAACAAGAAGGATAAGACAAAAGACTGGTAAGAAAAGAGGTGAATGAAATAAGAGTAAAGTAGTAAACAGAAGGCAAGAGACGAAATATGACCGAAACGGCAGATTAGCGAGGAATAGAAGAATGAGGTTTGTCATAATGTAGAGAAGGCGATGAACATGGCGTTTGAGGTAGATGAAGATGGATGATGGAGAAAGACAGATCAGGACAATGGTGAGCAAAGTGGATGATGGGAATTGGGTGATTGGTAGGCCGGTGCTAAGACAGGGATGAGAGGCGAGTAGAGCGAGAGGAGTAGGGAAGGGTGAGGTATGGGCCGGATTAAGGATGAGGATAATGAGAGGAGGAGGTCATTAGAGAGAAGGGTGATGAGCAAATGATAAATTGTGGAGGGGTAGAGAAGGAGTGCTAAGAGGAGAGTGGTAGAACAGAAGGGAGGAGAGAGTGAAGGGCAGCGAGGGTGATGAAGACTGAGTGGAGGTTGGGAATAGGAAAGTCTAGTGCTGATGGAGGTGGAGGGAAAAGAGTGTGAGGCGGAAAGAAAGAAGGATGTGGCAGAGAGAGCAAGCAAAACAAGGCAGTTCAGTACAAACCCCTAAAAATAGAGTTCAAACTCGAAAGTATGACCCCGCAGTAGGTTGAGTGAGCAGCGCATCCCTCTGCAAGACCATCCAACATGCTCAGAGCTAGCTCTCAGACACCGGGAGGATGCAGGGCAGCTCCATTCATCTTCATGGTCCACCCATGCTGCTTCATGGCCCTCCCAGATCCCCAATCCTAGAGCCGGGGCTGGTAGGGTACATTATATTGGCTTTTGTATATAGTGCTTGCTACCATTACTATGGCACGATAGCACATTCTCACTATGGACGCCATTTTGTATGTGGTGTAAGAGTGCTTGTGTGAAAATAAGGACTGAGTGTGCATTATCGTGTGCATTTGTGTGGAACTGTAAGCTAGTGGGGTTTGTATGTCTTTTTGTATGCAGGTGGTGGGTGTTTTTTTCCCTAGGCACGCTGAGTGTAAGGTGTCGTGCATGATTTTTCTGCACACGCATGCAGGTAGGATATGCGTCTGCATGCACAAAAGAACCCAGTGAAGACATCTTGGGGTCACAGGCTCCAATCTCCGAGGAGACAGCACAGCCTGTTACGCTTTGAGGGTTCACAACATTACAACTACTAAGGTGCAGGGCCGCTTTAGGGCAGTGCCACTGGTGCGACTGCACTGGGCGCTGACCTGTGGAGGGGGCGCTGACCTGGGGGTGGGGGGTGCTGTGTTTCACAATAACTTATGATTGGAGAGATGAGGGGCACTTTTGCCTGGTGGTAATGAGAGAATCCAAAGGGGCAGTCATGGAGCGTAGGGGGCGACATAAATGATTGTCACACCGGGCGCCACCAGCGCTAAAGCCGGCCCTGTTAAGATGTGTAACAATAATATGTCATATTAAACTGGCAATAAGCAATTCCATTTGTGGTGTCTGTTAAGCCCTGTATCAGTAACAATCGAGGGCTTGTTTATAATAATCACTGCTCTTACGCACAACGTACACAAGGACCTATGTATTGCGTGATCTGTTGCATTCCTGGTTACATCTGGTGTAGTACAAATAGGAAGCCCTGATACACAGCTTTGCAGTGTGTGTAAACGAGAAGGCTAAGCTCTTCCAGATGGACTCCGCAGTTCTGCCTCATCTGTCGAACCCCTCGCCTCGGCGCATGAGGTTCCGGTGTCCTCCTGCGGAGGACGCTTTGCTGCAGCAGCAGTAATGGAGCCCTGCGTCTGAGAGAGAGTCCCCTGCTCATAGGAGGAGGTACCGGGGAAGGCTGCTTGCTGACGCAGAGGATCCTTCCACCAGCCGTCACAACACATCAGGTTGTCCAGTTTGCGCAGAACCTGATCCTGACCAAGGGTCAGGGCTGAGGCATGTCAGTCTCCATTCGCCAGCAGCGAGGAGTAGTGCGTGGGTGCCTTTGGAAGAGCATGGCACTTGTCTGTTGGAGTTACCCTGTACGCAGCCGCTTGTGCTCTAACAGCGACAAGAATTACTCACAAGCGGAAGACGGCTCTGGTTGCAATGGAGCTCCCTCATGGAAGATTGCCAATGACTATTGAACTGATCTCCGTAGAGAGTCATTCAATGTAATTATACCTTATTCAGATGTCCTACCCATCTGACATGGATCCAGCCCCCCTGGACCTGCACTGGACATCATGATCTAAACTCAGTCTATTCATGAATTTCCAAATGCAGGAAATGGCCACGCTTCTTCACGCAACTCGTTTTACGGCAGCCCCTTGCGGAGAGCCAAAAATTCGGTCTGTTCCATCGGAATTTTACACTTCCTCCTCTTCTACCTCAAAAGAGCCATCAACTCACGTCTTCATCTTGAACGTGATCTTTAGGCTGTCACCAACACACGGGTGCTCTACTGGTCTCCCTAACCAACAGGAAAAGGTCTCTCCCCTCTCCACACAGAGAATTAGCAAAGTTCCTTCTGTACGATAAACAGAAAACAGTATATTTTTATTATGCTTGATTAATTAATTAATTCATTTATTTATTTTAGAAGCTTATAGAGCGCACGGCTACGTCCCATGTAGGTGTCCTGGCGCAGCTGATTCACGCACAGGCACATAGAAGGACTAGGTACAGTTGAAAAGCCAGGTTTTTAAAGCTCTCCTGAAGGCTGATTCTGGTTCCGTCATACGGAGAAGAAACGTCACATTACATAAAAAATCATTACAAAAAGATAAATACTTGAAAGGTTATAAATAGACATGGCAATCGAATTGCTTTAGTTTAAGTGTTTCTAAAAACTGACCAAAGATTTAAAATATCAAAGAAACATTAAGAAGTTTGTAAAAGCTTTAAAAAAAAAACGATTTGTAAACATTACACACAGGTGCAAAGTTCAGATATGTTCATTGAGTTCATTTCAGTTCAAAGAAATGTTCATTTGAGACACCGTTTATCAATAAAACCACAATTCATAACATCCACTAGATGAACACTACTGCTAGCAATAGATATTTATCAATACAATCAATGTAAAAACATACCCAAGGTGCAAAATCGTTTAGAAACATTGAAAATCTAGCCACAGCATGTTACAACCATACATTGCATCTGGAATAAAAATCGAATTCCTAGCAATCTTGATCTTGTATTGTATTTTTAAAAGATAGGTTTTAAAATGTTTCACCGTGGAGTTAAAAAGTATCGACAATCTAGTACAATATGATCTTTTGTGCAATGTATCTACAACCAACCGCACAGCCCTTCTGAGTTCTTTAATGATAAAACTCCTAGCGGGTGTGCATGAACGTGGGTGTAACCCTATTATAAGTTTTAAAATAGTGCTAGCATTTGTGGGTTTTAGAGTCTATGTAAATATGGAAAGGGAGAATTAGTTTCTCAAACTTTACAATGTTCAATAGTTGAAGGTTGAAAACCAAAGATCCCTTTTCCTTAATGCGATTCAACCTAGCTCGGACATTTTTTCTTAGAATGGGTTTTGGGTTGGACGACATAATAGTTACTAACCTCCAATGTATCTGCCATAACCTGCAGCTATATCCTTATCTTTTCAGCCCAGCGAAGGTCACTTTTAATGATCTCATCCTTACATAGTGTGACAACTTTACATTATTCAGACATTAGGACGTTCCTCTAGAACCTTAATGAGCGAACCAATGTGGTAGCGAACCCGGATAGTGCCCCAAATCCATCCTAATGGCTGGAGCCATTGCACATATGTGTTTGGGCAGTGTCTTAATGTCTCATTACAACTCGTCAATGTGTGAATGTGCATGATCGGCCTTATGGAGATTTGTCGCTCTAGCTTTGCCGCCGGCCAGCAATATAGGAGATGAACTAACGACTCACATTTATAGTCGAAAAGCCCGCAGCTTAGGTCTGTGTATGATTCGGAGCACCATGATGATCTGAATTATTTTATTCGGGAAGAGCATAAATGCTCCTGTATGGTTTCAAGGAGAACATGTAAGAAGTAGAACAGAAAGCAGATAGCCCGAGGACGCCTTTTTTTTCCCCAATTACAGTAATTTTCAATATTCAGCAAGACCCTGAGATTTTCACCGTCCGTGGACAGTGGTCACTGAAGAAGTCCTTCACTGTTCTCCTCTGACACTAACAAAGATGGGAAACGGATAGCCACACCTAGGATATCCCAGAAAACTGCTATCTTTCTGCTGGGCAACAATAACGCCACTCAAAGATAATTCGCTGTGTTGTCCGCATCATTCATATGGTTAATATTGCTGCCATATGGTATAACGTTGTTATTAACCTATCAGCAATCATCAGCAAATGTTAAAAAAAATTCTAGACATAGGATATAGAAGGTTTAGAAAAACAAGTAAACAAACAGTTCTGCTCCCCCAGAGACTGTGTTTTCTATAACTTCGGTAAATTGAAAAGATTGCAGGGAGTAGCCGAAGTGGCAGTTACAACACAAAATAATGGTTTATGCAAAACCCCTTTTTTTCTTACACTGAATGTCTGGTCATTTGTTTGTCATTTATATGTGTCTATGTGCGCGGCGGATCTCATCTGCAATGTTTTTAAAGTGTTATTAATACATGCCACAGTGCCACACTGGTTTCATTTCCCTTGTGTTAATATTAATACTCAGCGTTCTAGCTGCGGGAGGGGGAGCCTGGGCGCATTTCGTGTCTTTGGACTCCCTACCATATCATGTCAGTTAGCGTGTTCACTCGGCCACACATGTTTAAGTATATCACTTTGCATACACTTGCCCATACTCTGTAATTGTTTTTTTATCTTTCGTTATCTATGGCAATTTCAAGTTATATTAGCCGGGTAGGACAGACCAGCTGCCACTGGTGTGTGGCAATAGGTGTTTTCTACGAATGTAGCCACAGCCCGCAGCAGGCCCTAGCGTCATGAGCATGAAAAGCAAATAGATGCTAAAGTTTGGTGGGAACCGTTATATAGGGGATAGTGAGTGCCCACCACCAAGAGGAGTCTGGGAAAGAACGTGGCCACCAGGCAAGAGGAGGCTGGAAAAGAGGGACTACCAATCAGAGGAGTTTGGGATAAAGAGTGACCACCAACCAGAGGAGCCTGGGATAGCGAGTGACCACCAATCAGAGGAAGAGGAGAGAGAGAGTGACTACCAACTAGAGTAGACTGGGATACCAGGGACCACCAACCAGAGGAGACTGGGATAGCAGGGACCACCAACCAGAGGAGACTGGGATAGAGAGTGACTACCAATCAGAGGAGTTTGAGATACAGAGTGACCACCCGTCAGACAAGTTTGGGATAGAAAGTGACCGCCCACCAGAGGAGACTGTGAGAGAGTGACCAGGTAAGAGATTAACTACCAAGCAGAGGAATCTGGGATAGTGAGTGATCACGAACCAGAGGAGTTTAGGGTAACGAGTGACTACCAACCAGAGGGGTCAAAGAGAAAGATGCCACCAAGCAGAGGAGTCTGGGGTAGTGAGTTATCACCAACCAGAGGAGTTTAGGGTAACAAGTGACTACCAACCAGATGGGTCAAAGAAAAAGATGCCACCAAGCAGAGGAGTCTGGGATAGTGAATAACCATCAAACAGAAGAGACTGGGGTAGAGACTGACTAACAACCAGAGGAGTCTGGGATAGTGAGTGACCATCAACCAGAGGAGACTGCCCCAAACCAGCTGTCCCTCCTTGAGCTCGAGTTCTACTGTCGTGTGCTAAATGTCTCAGAAACTGTAGAGAATTCATGAATCTAAGGTCAGAGCCAAGTTCTTTGCAGCCCTCCCTGCAGCTACCTGGCACACGTGTTATGCATCACTTTATGAAAGTGTAGTCTTCGTCGTCTTTGTCGTCTTCATCTAATGGACTTTTTTCCCCAAACCTGAGAGGATGAAAAAGCTCCCTCATTCTTTAAACTCCCCGCCTGGTATCTGATATTGTATAAACATTGATTCTATTATCTACAGTGCAGGTCTATGTGCCAGCTAAGGCCTCTGTAAGGAGTTAGGATCGATGATTAAACCCTTCCTAATTGTTGCTTGGGCAATGAGGCGATACTGTGCGGCATTCTTGCAGTACCGAGCATAGCTCTGTGCGAGAACCGAGCACTAGATTTTCTGGAGGTTATGGGTTAGTGAAAGGTAGGTGGGCAGTGAGGGTGTCACATTTTGCACCTACAACCACACGTAAGGCAGTACCTACACTGCCTATGATTTCTGGTGACAAAGCACAGTGAGTCCAAAAGTCAAGATGTTTAATTTCTTGAACATCCTCAACCCCCCAAGGCATGTCTACAGAAGGGAGGTTCCGGTGCTATTACGCAGTAGCAATCGCATGAACATTCAGACAACCATCATTATACGTCGGGTGCTGTCTAAGGGTATAAGTACATAGTGCTATAAACAGCATGTGATGCTGTTACCCAACTCAGGGGCACTCCTTTCATCAACATCAGAAGCATTAAAGGCTGCTTTGGCCTTACTGGGCAGTAAGCCCAGAACTGTGCAACAATCATGATTTCCATGGCATGTTTTAGTTGTTCCTTCAAGCAGTGAGAAGGGTTTTACTCCACTGTCGCCTGCCTCTGCCTCTCCCGTCCTAGGCCTCTGCTCTGCCCTCGGGCATCAGATCAACTTGTTCGCAATACATAAGTTCCAGATTGCAATTGCGCAAACAGGACCAGCTCCGCTGGAGGTAAACAGAGGATAGATGCGGTGCATGCAGTGCCTCTGGTAATTGTTTTACTTTTGGGAGCCATAGAACGTTAAAACACAATTAAAATATAGAACATATGCAGTGCCTTCCCCAGGCTCTGTTAAAAATTACCAACAGCATCAACAGAATTTCGCAATGAGGTTGTCTAGCAAGCAGTATACGTCTTAAGTTCAGGTCCATGTAAACACCCTCAGTTACTTGTGTCACATCTTACTGTAGACCACCCATCACGTGCTGCAATAGAAGGGACCCCCAAGACCCCCAGAATGGATTGAAAACAAAGGACTTTTTAGAACTACAAAGCAACCCGTTGACTTTAATGCGTTGTTCCCCACAGTTGTTCTACTGCCATGTACTGTCTGTGTCTGCGTCCTATGGAGCTGCCCATGTACAGCTATGCAAACAATCTGGCGTCACCAATCTATACGCACAGAGCCACCCCAGCTGCAATGTTCTGATCTGCTGCTCAACCCTACCTACCGCACTTTTCTTCGAGGGGAAACAATTTTAATTAAATGCAAATATGTACTTGGCAAATTGGTTTTATCTCTTCTAAAATATTGCAAATGACAGATTTGATAGGATCACAGTTCAAGTTAAGAATTCATGTCTAGCACAGGGTTAAAAGTCAGACTGTCACTGGGGGCACCAATGTTGAATATTGTCTTTTCTTTTAGAAAGCACAGTAATGTGGTGTTTTGTCAACGTGAATCAACTGAAGTGGTCCAAGACTACAACAGAGTTCACTAAAATGTTAAATCAAGGCCAAGATTTGAAAAGGTGTGATCCTGATAACATGAAGTCATCTTTTACACATAATTTAAAAATTTAACCTCTAAGCTATGTCAGAATTATCATTTCATTAGCAAGTGTTTAAGAGGCCTGGTTGTACTTACAGCACTGCTACAGGGGATGTCCTTCACTTTCAGCCAAGCAAGATCCAGCGTCCCCTCTCCCTTGTAGCAGGACTGCAGCCTTTCCTTAATACGGTCGTTGATCTCCTTCAGCACAAAAACACAAAGCGCAGTTTCATCCAGGGACTTTACTCTTCTTTTCTGCCCCTTGGAGAAGATGGTAAACAGGACATCATCATTTGGGCCAATGTTCAGAGACCTGGCTAGGATAGCACCAGCCTTGGAGAGGTAGGCCGCCTGCAGCAACCGATATTCAACGCCATTCTTCTCGCAGCCAATGGGGACCTCGACATAGGAGTTAAAGGCTGTGTCCTCTTTACAAAGACGAACAAGTTTCGACGTGTAGACCTGCTCCTTGGTGGCGGAGCTCTGAGAGGAAGTCATCTCTGGTTGAAGGGTCAGAAAGTACACATGGTTACCACTACTAAAGCCATAGATACAGTAGATGTCGAAGTCTGGGATAATAGTGAACGTGTCCGATGGGATCTTAATCATCGAGGCTACAAACTCATCATGAAACACATAGGCAAACATCCCATCATCTTCTGGATGCTTAGTCAATTTCCTGCTGGAGATGGTAGGAAAATATTCTGGTTTGCCATCCACAGCTGTGGCAATGAAGAGCTTGTCATCATTTTTGGTGTGGGAAACAATAACTCCAAACACTGAACCACTTTCATTAAATCCAGAAAGATAATGTTCCTTCCTGTGGAAGGGCTCCCCAAGCTTGAAAAGGTCATCAAGTCGTAGGAGCTTACAAATACCTTGGTACAAGCTGCCACATGCTATCAGCCTGTTCTCTTTGTAGTCGATTAGCAGCATTTTGTTAATATTGTTGGTCAAGGTCAAAGGTTCTGTGCAGAGCTGGACAATTGTAGGGGGATAGCATTTGGGGTTGTCCTCATCTGGCCCTGTCTGATGGGTTACTAAAACCTTGAGGTCTTTGTCCAGCTTATAGATCCTGTTCACCGCCCCGAGGAACACATGTCCCGTTCTTTCATCCACTACCAAGTGGTTAAACGTCCAGTCTGCATTCTCAACGCTGAAAGTGGTAAAGTTTCTTTTTGTGGGGGTTGGCTGTCTTGATAGGGCAGTCACTGCTGCATTTAGAAGAAACAGGCAGATCCAACCTGTCCACCTCCAACTCACCATCGCCATGCTTCTATTTTGTTCTCCAATTTGTAATTCAGAGATGGACGAGGCAAGCAGATGCCACGTCCAAACACCTTCGGAGTTGGATTTTCAGATGTTTACTTCCCTCTGAAAGAGCAGAAAAGTACATTTCAATCAGCGGTCAATAGACATTTTCTAATTCCAGTCTGACATTAATTTTGATTTTCTCCAACATATTTCACAATTGTTATACATTAGCAAAGTGCTGCAGCAATTTTGACACAAACTAAAGAAACTGAGAAAAATCAAATCCTAAACATGAATGTTTTAAAAAAAAATACAAAATATATACATTTATAGTTAATCCAAAGCTTCCGATTAAAAAACAGTGAAGTGTCTTATATCAATTGCTCAGACAAATGTAGCCCTCCAAATTTAAACCCAGTAATTGATCTCGTCCAAACCTCTAGTCTATCTATGCCCACGCACTAAATATATTTTAAAAGAAGGAAAAAAGGAGAATGCATGCTATTCGAAAAAGCACTACTTCAGAATACTGGAGTATAGTGTACAATATCTGCAGTAGAGTCTTAGCGAGCACCAAAAGATTCTAGTCGATTGCGTTAATTTCCGTATTAGAGAACAGAAGTGGAAAATCTGACATGTTATCGATGTTTTATCACTTTGTGCCCCATATGTGGTTCAGGAGTTGCAGAAGTGCTTTCGCTTGCAAATAGTCCCCGCCCCATGGACTTGTGAAGTGTGAACCAAGGCAATTTCCTCTTTGTGTCTCGCTATGCGGCATCGCAATTTGTTTTGTACATTGAACATAATGTGCCACGGCCTCTTAAATCTTTCCCACTTGTCTACCACAAACTTATAGTGCATCACTACAGTCTTTGCACACCTGCCTTCATATTGCTCACGGCTCGTCTCTAGCATTCGTGGGCCATTCCCACTGTGGGTAAACTACTGTCTGCCAATGTGTAGGTAGCTCAGAAGGGTGAGTAGATTTATGTAACTCTTCTCACAAATTTGTTTGTACTTCCATGAACATTTTGTGAAAGCACGCTTTTGTAACGAAATGTGGTTTGCCAGTGTCAAGTAGAAAATGTCTCTTGCTGAGACCTTTTACATGTAAGAAACTCTCCTGCTGGTGTCGCGTGAGAATGTTTTTTCTGAAGGGGCGCATTTGTGTAATAAAGTTAGGAGCAATAGCATAATGCAAAATTTCAAGTAATTCCCGTTTTCCAGCAGAATTCAAATTTTGCCCAAACCTAGCTTCCATGTGTTCCAGAGAGCTGATAATGTGAAAAACACAATAATACATATTTAGTCAACATTGGTCTTTTCCTTACCGGAGTCATAGTGGCTCAGTACCAACAAGTTTAGCACTGCAACATAGCTGCTTTATGACTGCACCAAATTGGAATTGTTCTGGCACAATTTGCATAATTTCACTAATTTCCTTTGACACTTGTTGCACAAAATTCTTGAAATTATGCCATCAGGCCACGTTGCATATTTACACATCCAAAGTATAGCACAGGAGTGCAAAAACAATGCAAACAAATGGAATGCGAGTAGCTGTTGTTTACCGCACTTGTTTTTTGTGCTTTTTTAAACCTGGAATGCATCCCTGCATCCCAAATTGATGCAAGGATGCATTTTTAAGTTCAATATGTGCTAAATGACAGACTTGCATTTTGCCTCATAACATATTTGCAAAATAATCATGCAATTACAGAAAAGCAAGTTACAGAAATTGCTCATACCCTATGTGTCAATATCAGTCATTACCACACGTTTTAAGAGTTGACCTTTACAATGCTTTGTATTTACTACTGTCTGCTGCTGAAACAAACATCCCTTAACCACTATCTGCCTCTAAACCCTACACATGCCTTACTGCTCTTTAACACTACCCGCCCTGGAACCCTATAAACCCCTTACCTCCCTTTACCTCTACCCGCACCTGAACTCTAAATGTCCCATACACTTTTACTACTACCTGCCCCTGAGTCCTAAAACCCCTTTTAAAACCCTTACTATAAGCCACACCCAACTCTGAACCATAAAAACCCCTTCAAACCCGTTACTGCCCTGAACCCTTACATATCCCCTAATCCCCAAAACTCCTTAAACTTTATAAATGACATAGTAAGTATGTCTTTAAAAAAACTAGTTCTAAAGTATTACATGGCAATATACCAGAAAAAAGGGCTGCGCGGTAAAGGCATGTGTGGTAAAGACATGCGTGGTAACATCCTACGGGGTAATCGCCACTTGGAAAAGACAGTTTACCCCTTTGTGTGATGAAGAAACCACACAGACGAGTTGCTTTCAGAGAACACTTTCCCCTTGCCATGCTGTCCCTTCCATAGGTCGTGTAGCACCCTGTGCTGCTTCATATGCCAATGGTACCGAATTAGTAAACATTGCACAAGCCACAGGTTTTGCCCGAAGCCACAGAGCTAGAGATACCGAAGCTGGTAATTATCAATGCGCTGTGTACACAGCCAGGATGTGTTTTTTCTCATCACATATGCACAGAAAGGGAAGGCAAGCCAAGCCATTCATCACACAGTGGTTATCACGCACCCCCCTCTAGCCCCACCCCCATCTCGGAAGGTGAAACTGCACCAATGGGTATGAGAGGGAAAGCGGAGAGTGACAGGATATGTTTGGGCTCATTTCAGAAAATCAAAATTGCTGATTACTAGAAGAAAAAACAAATAATGTGGAAGCAAAAGATAACAGCCGTCAAGAAAATGAGACTGCCTTTATCGCACACCGCTCAGTACGTCAAACTCCTATTGCAGAAGCAGCAAAAACAATTGTTGGCAAAATAACCGATGCACAGCCATACAGAATCCATTAAAGCATCCATTGCAGGCAATGGCGAGGGAGCTTGCAGAAAGCTGCATACGGTCCCAGGGGTGACCCGATGGCCACACCGTACATGGCATCTTCCAGAGACCCAACAGGCGCTCCTGAATTGCGTTAGGTGTGGACTCGGACACACTCAAAGGGGCTCTCAGGCAGACCCTCACAACCAGAGATTCGAAGACTCTGCAGTCCAGATATTCTGGCAACAGAGATGTGTATTTACACCAACTCTCAGCAATTGGATGCTGGTGAGATGGGCCAGAGTCAAATGTGAGAATGTGGATTTCCAACAGGTGATTGAAAGGTCCACCCCTGGATGGGGGATGCGGAGGGCAGTGCAGCCGGTGGATATCAGGCTTTACCCGACTGTCCAATGAACTAACAAAAAAGGGTTTGGGAGCAGGTCACCTCTAGGAGATCCAGCGACTGGTATAGCTCAGTTCCCAGTCAGACCCGAAATCTCTCACGCAGTGATCATGTCTCATCTAGAGCAGAAATACCCTTCCCATGACCCCGCTAGGCAGCTTTCGTGTGTCTTCCGCCCTATGTGTCACCACAGAATAGCCAGTCCACCTCTGAGAGCCAGATACCCCAAACATCGCCCCGCACACAGGATTGAATGCTCTTCACCACGTGTCTACATCCAACCACACAGAGGGAAGGAGCAGTAACGCTCGCACTGCTCACACAAGGGTGGCTTGTGTGTGAAGTGGTGGCTGCTGTTGACAGCGTCATCCAGCAGAGGGGCCTCAGAGGAGCACTGAAAGGCCAGAAGCCTACTGTAGCTGGACCTCTGCGCTGTCAGAAGGGATGCTCCGTTTCCCTGCTGCTACGCACAATCAGAGGCCCGAGATGCACCTTTCCCTCCTTAAAAGGAGAGTTGGATTAAAGATATTGACAGAGCAAGTCAGGGCTGTCTTCACAGTATTATTGGCACCTGGGTAAAGCAGTGCACCGGGCCATGCCTACATTTGTTTAACAGAAAATGTGTGTTCAATTCTAGTCTGCAGGATGCCCCTAAGCTCGTGGGGGCCCTGGGCAATTGCCCAGCATGCCCATGCATTAAGACGGCACTGGAGCAGGTCACCTGCCAGGAATGCATTAGCTCCTTCTTGACAAACCTTTGAAGGCTGTCTAACTCCTTATCTGCAACATACATCCTGCTGCACAGAGAGTCCGGAGTGCTGAGGCCATGGCCATGACAGCCCATTTCAAAGGTCCCAACTATACTAAGCGGACTTGTGCATGTCCAAGGATCTCAGAGAATAGTTATTATCTAATATGGCACCCAACAGCACGTGATTCGCTTCCCCGTGGATTGTACTCCCACTAAGCAGTCCAGGGAAGGCTTGAGAATGCACTGAGCGTGTGAAAATTGTCTCAGGCTAGGAGTGCCTTCTTGCCCAGAAGAATGGAGGACATGCTCCTGTGATTTGATTTCACAACATGCCTATGTTCTCCACCCTCAAACAGAAGCCCAACGTGTGCCCACAGGTGGTTTGCTCTGTAATTGATCACAATATGAGAAGCTCACTCACTCACTCACTCACTCAATAAACACGGAGTGAAGGAAAGGACTCTGCGGGACGGAGATCCGCCTGGCCAGGCTCCAACTCCAAGGAGTGTTTCAGGATACGGCCTCGATCTGACAGCTTCCAGAGAACTTGACTGTAATCATGAATTTAATATGTCTGCGGGGGACCAAAACATGGCGTCGCTGCAAACTGAAAGCGCGAGCCCTGCCAGGAGTCCAGATGGAAGGCAGCAGTTTTAGAACATTCACAGAAACAATAAAGTTTACCGACAACTGTGTCAAGAGCTGCCACAGACTCTTCCTCACACAAAGGGGCCACGGCTCCGGGGTACGAGGCCTTTCATGGGAGGATGAGGGGGGCCTGAAGCATCTGTCACGCGGGAGCCTTCTGCTCCCAGCTGCCTGTGCCCTGCACTATGCTTATGACGCGGTAATGAAGAGAACTGTTCCGGAGGGGAGGGGAGAGGGGGGGGGGGGGGCTTGAGTACACTACAGCGGGACAGGCAATGAGGGAATGAGGGGGAAAAGCGTAAGACATTCAGAGTCATTCTTGTGACCGTTTTGGTTTCCTTCAAAGGTGAAACGTCACAAAGCAGAAAGGCAGGAGTCGCAGAAAGGACAGTAAAGCTCGGGCAGAAGTAGTTGCCCAAAATGCAACACGTGAAATGAAATGAAATGAAATGAAAAGGAAGGTTTATATAGCGCAACTGTCACTCCTAACGAAGCCTCCTGGCGCTGCACGTGACTAACGTTGCATCAACACAACCAGCCTTTCAGAGGCATCGACACTTTGCGCATTATCACACTTTGCAATCGGCCATCCTACTTCTGTTGCCTCGCCCCGACCGTCCACGCTGTAAATGTGATTACCCACAATGCACTGGGCCTTTCTTTCAAGAAAATCGCCCCAGTCAGGAACTTTGGAACATTTTGCAAACAATAAAATAGGAGACAAGGATTTCATGGTAGGATATGTTCACAGGTGCGCACTCCAATAGTTTTTAAATTATGTAATTTTCCTCGGGCTTTTAAATATTCTATTGCTCTACAGTTAAATTCTAGGCGCATTTCATAGATTTAGTCCGGCCTTCCACCTTTCACAGTTCCCCTTTAATAAGTGGATTTAGTTTATGTGCGCGGGAACACTGCAAAAAACGTAGCGTTTAGATCTTTGTGAAATACATACAAGGAAATGATACTTTAGGAATGATGTACGATCCACTGGTTAGTTGTGGATTTTGAAACCAAAAGCACTGGGTTCTAATCAGAGTTTGTGTGGACCAACACTCTGATCCTGGGCGGGCCACTGTATCTGCTTCCGCCTTTGCTGCTTAATCCGCTGAACTCTGAAAAGCTCAGACACAGACCAAACAGACAGAAAGCGAAGGGTTCTCTAGGGCCACAACGTTTTTCAAACAAGTGTTGTGGGCAGCTGAAGTGGGAGCCTAATTCGAAGTTTGTGAGTTCTTATGCCAGTTCT
This sequence comes from Triturus cristatus, assembly GCF_964204655.1. NCBI lineage: Eukaryota > Metazoa > Chordata > Amphibia > Caudata > Salamandridae > Triturus > Triturus cristatus. The sequence goes on from NC_140585.1 coordinate 873,654,843, forward strand.
CAGGCTCAAAATTCCCTACTCATCATCAGACACACCTAATTACACTAGGGAATTTTAGGATAAAGCATACCGACCTCACATCATTTCATCCTTTGCTTTGGAAGTTTGTGTTTGGAAGAGGCCGTCAGATCAACAAAAGACCGAGACGGGCACTTAAGCATTTCTTGATCTCCCCCATCTCTGTGTGGCTCATTTCAGACTCAGAATGGGCCAGTCCTTCTGTGCCTCAAGCCTGCAGCAGACACTCAACCCACTGATTTACCCCCATGGCACAGAATCCGCAGCTGGGAGTGGTACAGCAGACAATACTGGGAGACAGCGGAGTGTGTTGGTCTGAGGGCGATGTCTGGCCATCCATGCTGGCTAACAGAGCTGGGGGTCCACCAGGAACTTTGATGACAAAGGGCTTTTGAGTCCATTAGTGGAGCTCTGGGATGTGTGCCAGGGCAGCCCTGAATTGTGATGCTCACTAGTATTGGGCTGCACGCTGCCCAGTTGCAGCTATGAAAACAGTATGAACCTTGCTTACTTTTCCTGTATGAAAGGAGAACAATGAGAGGTAGATGGACGCTGCCCGCAATCTCCTGGGGTCAAAATTCCCCTTCATGCCTTGGCCATGTGCAAATCGAACATTGCATTCCTGCGGTTCGCTCTGGTCTTTCACCCGCATAGCCAATTGTTTCCCAGGACACCGGGGAGGTGGTGAGTGGATGCCGGTGTGTACGAATCCCAGCAACAGGGCCATGCAAAGCCACCCTACCCCGATCCATGGCACACAAAGCCCGTGGCCCCAGGCGCTTAACGTGACCATTGGACGTTGTTCAATCAAACCCCAGTGCCAAGGAGGCGGTGGCAGCCCTCTGAAATTCTGCATAAAAAGAGCCCCCTCTGGGACATTATGGATTGTCCTCATTTAACCCATCAGATCCTTGGAACCTTCAATGCCCTCCACTAGGCGCTTGATAGCAGAGTGTGCTTCAGCCCTTAGAAACAGGGGATGGCGCTGGCTTACTGGCCTTGTGAGTGTTTTCCCACTCACAGTATTTTGTTGTGGGTTCTGGTTCCAATTCTGGCTTCAATTTAATGAACCACAATAAACCCAGAACGTAAAATGTTGCCTGCTCGACTAGGATTTGTTTTTTTCCACATGGCATTTTTGTATTATGAAATTTAATTTTACCATGCAAGTCCGATCTCTGATTTATTTACTTCAGCAACAGGATACAGTGCAACAGAGAGCTGTGGGGATTGGGAAAGAGTCGTTTACAGGTTTAGCAAGGAGATAAATCGAGGACTTCAAGGACAGTTGTTGAAGATGATCCTAGGACAATAGGGTCGTAACACCATGTCTTGGTGATTTTAGTACACTTGCTTCCACTGGGCAATATAACAATAGCCCGTTAAGGTCTCCTTGCAGAGAGTCCAACGATGGAATGGGCCTGGGACACAGGCACCCCACCGGGCAGTGTAGAGCACGCTTGGCCGTTTTGCACTGGTGCAGACTGTGCCATGGTTTGCATTGGATGGGCAGAGTTAAGCGACAAACACATGGCCTGGGTTCGTGTGTTTAATATACGAAACAAAGAGGTCTATTGTCAGGGAGTAAACTGCAACCCCTCCCAGTCGCTGAAAGGTCTGCTCATATGTGCCAATGGATTTATGAGCCTCACGGCAATCATTTTAAGGAGATAAATGCAAATACAGGATGCAGGGGTTTTTAAAATGAATTTGAAATATAATTTTTAACTTCGTACCTGAAAACTCAACATTTACAAAGTGCGAAACACAATAACCCTGACAGCTGGCTGCGGATAAAAGCAGGGCGACTGTTCCTTTGCCACAGAAAGGCGCGGTTTGAAGATTCAAGGTGTACAGTGCTGCTTCACACCATGGTGTTCTTGATCAAGGTCCAAATGGTTCTGTGCTGCATCACGTCTTGGAGCTGTACGTGAATCACTAAAGGAGTCTGTGTAGCGTCACACCGCGGAGCTGTACGTGAATATCAGAAGGCTTCTGTGCTGGTTACACCATGGAGCTGTACGTGAGTATCTGAGGGTTTCTGTGCTGTGTCATGCCATGGAGCTGTACGTGAGTATCAGACGGCTTCTGCTGCATTGCGCCATGGAGCTGTACGTGAGTATCTGAGGGTTTCTGTGCTGCGTCACGCTATAGAGCTGTACATGAGGATGCAATGTGTTCAACCACACCAGTGAGCTGCGCATGCAGATCCAGGCCAGTGGTCCCTTTAACACGCCTGGGGTTGCAGTTAAGGCAGGTAAGTCACGGTCCAGAAGGTCTGTCCAGTCTATTCCTTTTTCGGACTGAGGTCGAACTCATATGCAGATGACTCCAAAGACAGAGTTCCCCACTATGTCAGTAGCCCATTCCATGAGCCCAACTGGTTGACTTGACACACAAAATGAAACAAGAGATCTAGACTTCCAATTAAAAAATCTTCTTCTCTCACCTCAACATCCTACAACCACCACCAACACAACACGCCTTTGGGTCAAGCAATGCGCGATTCTGGGTCCGGAGTAGGAGGAAGCGGTAGGAAGAACCCGGACTCCATAGAAGAGGCAAAGCCATGAAAGATGAGCATTAGAAAGAGGGGCTTTTGAAGGACACTTGTCCTCCCCCAGCCACCTCGTCCCTTGGTTCCCATCAATGCCGCTCCTGAGGTCCTCCTGGCCTCCGCAGCACACTCGCTAGCCCCTGGCATTCCTCGCAGTGTGGTAAGGAATCTGCCTGCCCAGGCTGTATGATCCAGTTTGCATCGTTAGCAAATGATTATTTCAATACAATCAGGCAGCGACCCACCACCTCCCGGCCGATAAAGGACGGCTGCAGTTCAGTCCATCGCCGTCTAATTACAGGGGCTTGTGCCAGCGCGCCAGAGCTCATCACAAAGAGGCAGCCTCTTTACAGAGCTCGGCCTGACTTGCAGCCAAGAAGCCTCCTGGAGGAGCGTCTTCCAACTCTATTGCATCGGATGGGATTTGGGGCTCACAACAGTTTCTGTTCCCCAGTTCATGCTGGTAATGATGTTTTGTGGTGGGATTTCTGAACTCGAATGCCCAAGTTCTGTACTCGGCACTTTAGTTGCACACAAAGCTCTCAACGGACACTTTTAAAATAAAACTTATGTATCATGTCATATTAAAAAAACCTGTTGCTTTGTTTGGGTTGCAGCATCCAAGCACAAAATGAGGGACAAATAAGTTTCTAGCAAGGAGCAGGCTGAATCAGTGTGCAAACCTCATGGCAGAAAGGTGGTGGGGCAGCAATATGTCTGTACTACACCGTATCATTCCGAGGGGAAAGGCACGCGCTTCAAAGCACCGAGTGTAGAAAGTGAGACAAGGCATATGTCTGTCTAGGGTCTGCATAGGAATCTCTCCAGCTAGTCTGGGTGGGATCTGAGGGTAAGAGTCTCATGCGCGCATGGTTACGTTTATTTGTAGAGCAGCAAAATGTGCACGGACAGTTACAGTACAAGTTGCTTATCCGCTTTTACTTGGGTTATTTCCCTCTTTGTTCATTGAAGGGTCCAACATGCACCAATGTCAAGTTTTACCCCATTCACCCACCTGTCTACCTTAGAAGATGAGCCGTGTACCATAGTTTGACGACAAGTGGGCATACCACCCCGGCTAAAGGTAGAAAGCAAAAGTGCTCCGTACAGTCTTAACACGCCGCTAGAGATAGACTGCTACAAAGTAGTGAGCGTCATGGAAGAGGCGGGGGATCAGGGCAGAGAGGAAGGAAGCACTGCAAATCCAACAGATCAGACCATGACAAACGTGCAATACATTTTAATTTTCAAATATGTGCAATATGTAAAATAGCAAAACTATAAACAATATAAAAATAAAGAAGTGGGTCAGCAGCCCAGGCACACCAACCCTGACTCTAAAGCGCGCTCCTTTGCAAGCGGCTGTGCGCTTGCGTTCGGGTAACATGCCATCACTCACAGTGCAAAATAGCCAATGGATGAAGTGGGCTGACCCATTTCCCCATGGTGTATATATTGGTGGACAGAAGTAAAATGTGAGTGACAGCTCAATGAATGAAGTGCGCTGATCGAATGCCATTATATGAATGCATACCCATATGTATTTTTAATATAAACTTTACTGAAAAAAACATGAGGCTGATGAACAACTAAAGTGGTCTCTTGGCAAAAGGTAAAAACAAAGCAGGAGAGGGAAACACTGAATGAGAGAGAGACAAAAGGGAGAGTCAAGGACCATAAGACAGAGAATTGGAAAAAGGGACGTTGCAGATGGCGAGTGCCTTTTGAAAAGGGTTGATGGGAAGGAAGAGGAGGATAGGGTAAGGCAGCGGAGTGCGGCAGGGATTATGAACAGCGCTTGCACAATGGACCCCAAGATGAATAATAATGTGTGTCATGGACAGAAAAGCCTGCGTGGTTGGGGACGGGGGGGGGCTGTATTCTGCATAATGCTTTCTGCGTTACGCACCCCACGCAGCGACTTCACACACAGTCAAACATGCTTCTCCCATGGTGATCAGAGGAGCCGGTCCGCCATACAGCTGTGCAAGCACGCACAGCTCCAGAGACCGGTGCCTGCAGCAGGCCTCGCGGAACAAGGCTCCCGCCAGCAGTGGTGAATGCTTTTCTGGAGCGCCATTTTCCTGAATACCACTTCTGTTGGTACGCCATGTGACATCATGCCAGCAGGGACACCGCTTCCTCATGGTGGGCTTTCATGATACATTTGTTTCACTTCAGTTGATGTTGGTCAAAAGTGCCATGCTGCAATCCGTGACAACAGAAAGCCTAGGACTGAAGGCGTGGGGTTTCAGGAAAATACTTTTGCAGTTGCTTGCCTGACCCTTGATATAGTAAAAAAAAAAAAAAAAAAGTGCCTTGAAGCTACTTCGTTTTCAGAGCTGTCGTACGTGTATTCAGTTATTAAGGCATGAGACAGGGCTAGATTTCCCGACTGGCAAGCACACTAATTTATGGAGGAATTAAAGCATTTCCAGATAGGTCAGCGTGTCTGGTTGCTACGGACTCTCACCCAGCGCCACTGTCCCGAATTCCCCCAGCCATTCTTGTGCCCGGTCTGTCTTCGGACAACGAACCACAGCGCATCCTCAACCAGCAGGGCTGCAACCCCCCTTCTTCTTCTTGAAGATGCTGATTCACCCCTGAGATGTCACAAGGACAAATAGGGGAAGCGGCTGAGCCTGAATGGGAGCGGAGAGGTGGAACGCTTTATCTGGATCAAGCCATTTCCAAAGCCGGATTTCACAATGTCAATTTCACAGTGAACTGAACAGGCGGCTGCCTGCGTACAATGCGGCCTATGAGCCGGGGCTCGCGCCCTGTGCTCATTTATCAGCCCGGCACCGCGAGGACCCGCGTGCATACCAAGACCCGGGAGCAGAGGCGCGCGCCATCCTCCTGGACCACGGCACCGCTGGCATGTCAATGCAGCCTGCAGGGGCTGTGCTACAGCGAGAGCATGCCCAGAGTGCTCCGCAGACAGAGTAAGTGCAGCCCAGGTCGGTTACTGCAGTTCAATACAAAACAGAGCCGACTACAACTCGAGCCCCTGCCCTAAACATGAAGCACTTTTTTTCTGCTGAGATCTATTTAGGTTATGTTATTTCAGATAGCTCCAGGCTCACTCCTTGTGTGCGAGTCTCACCCTTTAGAACAGTGGTCTTTAAACTTTGTTCTGTCAAGCCCCCCCCCTAAGCAAAATGTTTGGGGGTCAGCCCCCCCCTCAAACATACAAAAGGGCATATCGAGACATCGGTAAGAAGATTAACTAAATCAGCCGTATATTGGGAATTCCACTGGGCAAAAGCCCCATCCAGGTCCTCTTACCAAAGCCCCATTCAGATCTTCTCTGCAAAGCAACATCCTGATCTGTACTAACAACGTCCTATTCTGAAAGTCCTGCAAATTTGCACCCAGACCATAGTTTCCAAGTTTTTAGACTGCTTATGTGTCACATTCCCAAGGTTTAATTTTGCTTAGGAGTGACATTCAACGACCAAATGTACGACACTCGGAGTAAGACTTTCCCATGACCAAAAACAAGCAATGAAGGGCATTGAAGGAGCTAGATATCAGAAATTGCAAACTTTTAAGCAATGAGAAGCATTAAAAAGTTCTAGGAACTGTTAAAAAAACATTTGCAATGGTAGGTCACTAACATACTATCCCTCAGTGACCCGGCCAATACCAAAATTAGCAGAACTGTCAGACACCAGTACCTTTTCCCCTTATGTGTACATACTTTAAACAGTAATTATAAGAATGCACTTTAAAATGCGTTCTGGAGCTCTCTTAATAATACCTGACTGATAATAAAAGTAAACACAGACTAAAAATCCATGGTAAAACTGTATACAGATGAGTATATGTAAAGTTCTATTTAAGTATCCTGTTCAGGCCTTTGCAGAATTTTGAAACCTGAAAATATCACCATTATTTTTCCCTGGGAAAGGTGGCACCCCTATTTTCTGCTTAAAAGTACAACACAGCAGATAGTAACGAAGCCCACTGTAGGACCCACAAGTGGCCACCTTTAAAAGACAGACGCTTTCCTGGGAAACAAGTCAGTATGCTGCCCTCCAACACAAGGCAGAGGTGAACATGATTAATTCTAACCCGGATGGGGCTCCGCCAGTGAGGAGAAAATCTGCCTGGGGCCGGAAAAGACTCTCCTAAACATGGTCCTCTGTGTCATTTAGAGCGACCTCCTCCGATGGTTGCACAAAGAAATGTCACCCACCACATGCTGAGTAATGAAACTGAAATACTAAACATGCATGTATTGATAATATACAACAGAATCCCTTGCTGGAATTGTAAAACATCCACAGCCAATGTGCCACTGTCAAATCAAAGTGAGGGACAGGTGCACTGTGACAGTGGGCAGGTCTTTGCTACCTTATAATTTCCGAGGCTGTTTCTTCTCTTCCTTACACGAATCCAAGCCGTTCTCAGGAAAAGCCCAACTCCCTTAAAAAATAAGGCCGAAAATGCACAATGACAAAAACATGTTACAAAATGCACCAATTAAATCCACTAGTGAGTGCGTTCTGGGGCTTCTGCCTGCCACTGATGTGATGTGGACTGGCGCCCCCCTTGAGATGACTCCATGCCCCCCTAGGGGGGCGCGCCCCACAGTTTGAAGACCACTGCTTTAGAAGGATGTCACACTCCTGGGCATGCTCAATAAATATAACATCACAAAGGCCTCAAGAAAGCATGACTTTCCACATGAAAACATAAAGAATAAATATTCGACCCACTGGGAACACTCTGATGCATCGAAACACCATATTTTCACACTTACGTCATCTCTCTTGGACCCTCTGACCTCTAGTTCGAAACCACGCTATGTCGGCCTTCTGTTTGTGTGAGCGCACTCACCGTTCGTTTTCTGTCCTGCACTCTCCCAGCCTTGAGCACCATACCTCGAACAGCAGTGTGAGCGCACACAGCTCCTGTGTTAGGCACGTCCCTTGTGAACTCAGCCCTTCCACATGTGGCAGGGAGAAGGATGCAGCTGGCATGGGTTCTGCCAATGCAAATTCTAAGTAGAAAATTACATCTCAGATCTCATGAATGTTTCATTTTTACTGTCAAAGCAAAGTTAAATCGATTTGCCCTTATTCGGATTCCTCATTTTTAGACTGCTTTGTACATTAAAAGCAGAAACTAAACATGAAGAGAAAAATCTATGCAGTGACATCAACTTTTATTCATCAAGGTGACTTCTGGCCATATACCAAACTACTCCAATGTTTCCGGGGCCTGGCTTGACATCACAGCTGTCTGTAAGACCTATTGCTACCAGTTCCTTACAATAGACATAGAATGGACTTCAGCTGCACCCCAGTGAGTATGTTTCTCTCACCATATGCCATTGGCCGTTTGGTGTATCCTGCTGCATCCTATGAAGTGTTTGCAAATTATTTAGCAATGCATGAGGGACAATTTTACATCTCAAAAGTACACTGAATCATCACACATCAAATTCTTTATCTGATAGATGCTTTCTACACAGAACACAATAATGATGGCTTTATTTTTGCAGTGCAATACGTTTTATTTTTTGAAATTATGATTTCAAATGTAATTCATATCTTTTGGTTTTTACCAATGCTTGTTGTGCTTGTTAACCAAGCCTATTTGAGAGAGGCTGCAAACGTCTAGTGTTGGGGATTATGGACAAAAGAACAAGCAGTTTCCCATTTCTGTAAGTGGCCTGAATAACTGCCTAATAATTCAGACGCAGAATGTTGAATTACTTTGTTGTATTGTGTTCATTTTCTTGGATTGTGCTTTATTGTATTGTAGCATTTGTATAATTTGTATAGAGACTCATATGCCTGAGAAAGTCCCTCAGGGCTTCCTGATGGAAGAGTAATTAAGTATCCAGAGGGAAGTGACAGACGCAGCGCCTCTCTGTTTGTCATGTTCTCTAACAGGTTGATCAAAATGCACGGCTCTAAGTGAGATGAGAAAAGTGGGGGCTCTCTAAAAGGGGTGTGGCTTATGTACTTAAGGCCGTGGCTTAAACAAGTAAACTCAATTTCTGTGGTCCCTATAATGTGCCACCCAACTGGTATTTTGGTGCAAGATTAAGTAAAATATGAAATATAAACAGGAACTAAATCGCTGATATGGATTACCATACATTTTTTTTGCATGAATTGTTCAGAAATCAATCAGTGTTATTTGCCAAGAAAGTAAAGGATATGAATATAGGGCCCGATAAGGACCCGTTTCATTGCTGTTAATAATTACTAATGGGCTTATTACCCAGAGGGACGCGACCAACTTAAAGCCCTGTCGAAATAAACATCAAAAGAGAAACTGAGAATGCAGGGTTGTCAATCACCTTTAAGTCTGTCAGGACACATATGTAATATCCTACGTTTTAAGACATTCTGGTATACATCGGTTAGGGTTAGGACTACCATAGCCGGATTCCTTCGGCCTGAAGGCAGACAACAGGGCTCTTCATGGAGGGAGATTACTCACAAAAGTGTCTGCTGGAATACTAAACATTGCACTAACGGAAGGGGTCCACCATCAACCGTAGCCTGAAAAATGCTTCTTCAGGTCTGGGTGGAAAAGGAAAAGGTGGAAGCTGTAACACGGACTAATGAAAAGTGCACTGGGAAACAAGCATTTGCGATGCAATAGGTTTCACATATACGAGAGTTTGAGCTATTGGCATTGTAAATGACAATGCCTTTTATTTATGTGTTGTTTTTAAAACATATAAATAAAAGGCATTGTCATTTACAATGTCAATAGCTTAAACTCCCGCAAATGCCAGACCTATTGCCTTACAAATGCGTTTGGCGCCCGTGCAATAATTTTTTTTTTAAAGCGTTAGGAGAGAGCGTGTCCTGCCTGCTACTGCAGGCAGGACAAAGCTATGTGAGAAAATAGTGCTCGGAGGCTGTATTTAAAGCCTACCGAGTAACAACACACGTAACAGGGCATGTTGCCATAGGAGGTTGCAAAATGAGACAAGGTGGTACCAAAGAGGGACTACTAAGCCTATTGACCAACGAAAAGCCACAGTTTACAGTGGACAATGACACAAGCCAATGAAATGGGTGGAGGGTGGGAGGAGCTTCAAGTCCATACCTGAATACTGCATGCCTTCCAGAGCAGCACATCCGCTGCCCAGGCTCGACCTAAAAGGAGGGTAAGTTGTAACCTGTAGAAAAAGTGGGTGTTGGGGGGGGTAGGGAGTATTTCCACTAATAGATAATAGGTACGGTGGCCTCAAGCCTTTTTCAAGTGCTGGACCCAAAGTTTCTAGAAGGAATAAAACACCCAGAAAGAACTACCAGAAATGGCCCGACAATATGGCTTCAAGGACCACTTTTGCCTATAGAACAAATGACAGCAAGCTATGGATCAACCATAAACCAAAGCTTGATAAATTGGTTTGGGGCAGGGCCCTGCACACTTACCCAAACAAAAGGAACCTACAGCTTTACAGGTCGTTCCAGCTTCATGATCAGAGCTGAGAAGGTCTCCTTCTGGTCTTTATCAGCAGAAGGGATAGGAAGAGAATGGTATTCTTGCTCAGCTTTAAGGCAGTTGGTCTAGCAGACCACCAAGTAGTTGCCATGCAGTCCTCTGGATGCGGCACAGTTAGTACGACTTCAACAGCATTCAGCAGGCTGTTAGCTTTCAAGGCAGCCAATGAAGAAGATAAGCAAAATGCAGGTTTCTGCTTGCAGGTCATTAGGTCTAGACTCTCCATTCTGGTATTTCCCCAGTAGGTTCAGACAAGGGTTGCTTTCGTAACAACATGGGTTGCTGTGACCCAACTATGCACTCAAGACCCCATTCTAGTCGCAGCCGCCAGCAGTGTGGGCCGGTTTGAACATTGTTGCCAGGGCTGATTTTTGGATCCCACTGCAGCCCTTTAGGTCACAGTTTCAACCCCTCACAAGTACACTCAGGCTTTTGTCTTTCTGGAGTCAATGCAATGAGGGCTAAGCCTTTTGGGCGGTAGCAGTGCAGTTAAAAACATTCTCAAGCACATGTATACTTCAGAAGGTGTATGTGCGGCTCACTTGTGTTGTTTTAATCCAGTTTAGGCCGTCATTGCGCGTGGCCTAGATAATGGGTGTAATTTCATCATCCACAGAATTACAGGTACCTGGGGAGGGTAAAATCCAGGCCATTATGAGTTGAACTCTCAGAGTCCACTGGCAAATGAGGAATTACCAGGGAAGGGAGAATTAGTAAATCCAAGTTTAATTCCCATGAGAATTCCTCATCTTCCACAGACTTTTCAGCAGCCAAATGAAAAACGAACCTTTTCAATGTTGACAGTGGTGGTTATTATCAGTTCCATTGGAACTAAGAGGCTACCCGTAATAAGGGACTTCATATTTCTCATCTGAATAAACAAGAAAAGATGAGAGGCTGAGTGGGCATGCAGAGGTTTAACCCTTGACCTTCAAGCTAAGCAAGACCTTTCTGCAGTATAGACCAGCTCACTGAGCTATTGTAATAATTCTGTACATCGTCTTACACCCATACCTGTCACTCTAGAGTTTGCAGTCATACGCAGGGTCTTTCTAAGAGAAGAAACCTATTGGTTATGGACACAAACACGTGCCAAGGAGATAAGTGGGCAGGGGGTGAGAGATCGGCACAGTGGGGTGGTGCAGTCCAGAAAAGTGATGTAGGACAGGGGATCTTGTCGTACTGGATGCAGGGCTTTAAGTGGTCCAGCTCCTGCCGGTGCTCACCACCAGCAGTTCTAAAAAGCAGGTGCCGAGACGGGTCCCTTTCGGGATCTCCATTTTTGCCCTCTGCAGCAGTACCGCCCTTCACTGCCTTTGAGGTAACTTCAAAGAAACTCCTTATAGTTCTTTCACAGTCTCAGCTTTCCAAAACTGAAGCATTTTCAATATTCTATACAACAAAGCCATAGTTGTTGCTTATTTATCTTACACAACTAACAACTATTGGCAAAGCCAATAGTCCTGACTTGTTGTAAGTGCAATGTTACTTATTGTATTATATATCTGGATGCAATGAAAGAAGCAGCAAAATACCAGTTGGACCCCACACTATGCTAAGCACAGATTTTTACCTTGCGCTTTTTAAAGCCACACCCTTAATTACACCAGCCACGCCCCTTTGAGAGACCCCCTAGTTTTTTCATTCCACTTAAAGCCCTGACTGCATGTGATGTGGTACAGTGGATTGGGGTTCGCTCATTGCATTCTTTCCTTTTGTTGCAGGCCTGACGTGGCTCTCTTGTGCATGTGTTTGAATAGCTTGCAGAGGAAGTGATCAGTGCCACTTGATACACTGGAAAGATGGAGTCATGTTGCAGGGTTATTTACTGTGTCTACATGAAACCAATTAAACAATAAATGTAAATAGCACGAGAGCAGAAAAGCAAATGCTTGTAGTTTTTTTACATAACAAGAACAGATTTTGCTAACCCATTACCCAGATGGGAATTTGGTGTGGTTCATTGGAGAGATAAATGTGTTTGACTACGCTGCTAGTACTGTTAATTAACACTAATTAAAAAACAACACTAACCCATACATCATAACTTGATTTAATCTTCACCTGTGACCTGTAGCTGAAAAAGAATTTAAGGTTTTAGTATATAATAATTCTGGGACTTTTTAAAATTTGTTTTCTGCCTAACACAACTCTGCATTATCGGTTTGTGTTGTTCTCCATCATTTTGAAAAGAGGGCACTGAAGTGGTGAGACTCAAAGAAAGAAGTTAAGTAAACAATAAAGTTTCAGCGCCTTTACGGGCTGTATGGTGTAGGGGGTTGGGGGCAGGTGCTTTGAGGAGTACTGTTCATCAGGAGAGGGCCCTCTTGACTAGGGCGTCCGTATCCACAACTGCTGTGGGGTTTGCACTTGCTAATAACAAACAGGACCTGCCTACCTGAGCGCAGATGCCCTTTCAGTCCATGGCTGGATACTGTGCCCTTGGGAGAGCCATAGGCAGAACTTAACTGGCATCCCTGAACCAGGCGCGGAGCCCTAAATCGAACTTGACGGGCCACAGAGAGCCAGCGCAGGCCTCTTTAGGATCTGTCAGCTTCTTCATGTCCAGGAAGCGCGAACCTGGTGAACACGAAAGGAGTTTAGAGATCTCTGCCGATGGGCGCAATTCTAAAGGTCCTGCCACCTCAGTGAGCGTCTAGTTAATTCAGCCGGGCGCAAGCTGTCACACGCTGGCAGCGACACTGGGCATGCTCTCTGTAGACCATCCGGCAAGTGTGCCGGAGCTTCATTAGAAGCAAATTTCACTCCCCGTGTTCATCTAGCCCACAGTCAGTTCCACTCACAGGGCGGGAGGCAGAGAATCGGACCAGACGGAGCAGCTAGAATAGAACAAGAAAGTGGCCTTGGAAAGGTTTTACAGAAGGGCAGGCAAGACTGAAAACCTTGTGCTGGGCCAATGAATAACACAACACCCACCAAACACTGACATCAACTAATGTAATGTTCCCTCCACCCCGCAAATGCTATCTTGAAGTCACTGCTGCAGCCATAGTCATCTCAAAGGTCTAGTATGAGAATCCACCATATTCGATCTTACAAAAAACACTTATCATCGCGAGGCACATTCAGACAGAGCAAGACATCTAGAGACAGCCATACACCAAAGAGCACCATGGATGAACACACCCATGTCACAGGGCAACACCCACCCACAGGGCTGGTTTTGTCACTGGGGTCCGTTTTGCAGTAATGCTGCAATATCGGCCCCCTGTCACAAAAGCGGGTGCAGTGCTTATTGCTAGCACGCCCCCCTCCCCCCTTCCCGCACCCAGGGCCGGTCGAGCAGCAACCTGCCAGGGCTGGTTGTTGTTCACAATCCGGCCCTGGAAGGGTGGTAAACTGCAAGCGTTTTGCGACCGCAATTGCGGTCGCAAAATATTCATACATTTTTTTGGAGTCACTATTAGGAAGGGACACCCTTGGCACGCCCCTTCCTAATAGCAAGTCACTAGCCCTATTTTACAAGTCGCTAATTGATTAGTGACTCGCAAAATAGGGTTGGTACATTGGGCTGACCTATTTTGCAACCGCAAAATATGGTAGTATACCTGCCCGTAAATCTCCCAGTGCCTGTAAAAATAAAAGTGCCCCTGTGTAATGTAACAGGTGCTTATTAAAGAGCTCAAAGTCCTTCCAGTCGACTTTGTGCTATATAAAACAAGCTATGATGGAGGGAGGCAACAAGTTTCAAGGAGGGGAAGGGCGAGGTGGTAGGAAGGACAGACTAACAATGAACAGGAAGGGGCATGAGGGGAAGGGACATGCAGCGACCGAAGTGAGTTCATGGTAGAGACGAGCAGGCAACAAACAGAATGTGGACACTGGAAAGTAAAAACGAAATAAATAAATAAGGTATGTTACAAGTGTGCGGCCAGTGGAAGGACACTGGCAGCTGAAAGCAGTACTTGGTCCAGGCTCCACAGCAAGGATGAAGACGTTCAGGAAGCTGGAGGCAGGAGAAGGCGCTGACCAACAGGAAGAAAGGAAACAAGAGTGATATGGAAGCCAACCAATAGTAAGTAATGGGCGAGCTTTAAGCCCCATTTAAGATATTTTTTTTGTTTTTTGTTAGAAGATATAACTCAAGCACGCCGCAATCACCATGAAGACGAAACCTAAAAAGCATCCATCCATCTATGGTAGTACCCTCCTACCTATATAGTGATTAAAACTAATCTAAGTTATGTCATCTTTTATCCCCCTCACACATTACAATTAATTCTTGTTAGAACTATGGGCATTAAGCATGCTATGCAAAATTGGGTTACTGATTGAAAAATCTGTACTTTTGCAATGCTTCCATCATGAAATCCAGATTTACACCGTATGTTCACGTATATAAGAAGGCTTGGGTGAAATATGAACTACTTTAGTGCAGTTTGCAAAATTAAGATTTTTTGTGCTATGTGAAATGTCTTAAAATTTTGCGTTATGTAATTTTCCATAATGTTAGCCCAAGAAAGCCTGGCTTGAGCAGAAAGTTTCTCATTTTCTGCTCCAATCAGTCTCCTGCCGGTATCTTGCAGTGCTTTTTCTTTTTTTAACATGAAGTATGTCCTTGCATCAAAATAGTGACCCGAGGTAGCAGTGGACCACATCTCACTCTAAAACATAATTGTGTGTAACTTCTACAAGTTATCCAAAATGTAATGAGGAAAAAAACTGTTAAAAATTGTTGCAAACAAATAAAAATAAGGCATTCATCCATCAGTTTTTAGACAGATGCATGAAGGATGTTCTGGTGCAAAGCATCCCCACAACATACATTTCACTGTTCCCTCCCTCCAGACACTTCCGCGTCCACCAAGCCTTGCATCCAAACCCATCCTTTGTAGGCAAGGTACACAGAGAAAGCTCCTAGTATGATGCAGCTCGTGCACATACATCAGTTTTCACTATTCCCACAACACATTTTAATGCTCCAACCAAATCTTTCTGCTGCAAATTTACGAGGGAGCGATAGTATAAATAAAACAATATGTTATGCAAAATAGCCCATTAATTGAGGTCAACGCGAGATTATGCTCACATAATAAAAACGATGCATGGCTCTAATCAAAACCCATTAGAACCAGAGTTCATTCATTAGCCACTGCAATGGGAGGGTCTCAAGCAAATTATTGTAACAACACATCCTTGCTACAGTAAAATTATTTGTAATATTTACTTTTATAGCACCGCCTTTTCATCTTCTGAAATCACTGGAATCCTAGGGCCACTTGAAACATACTTAGGGCCTAAGTTAAGCATGGTGGTGTCAGGACATCTGCAAATAATTTGTTGTATGTCCTGCCTATCCAGCCCTCACACACCGTCCCTCATTTTTAGGTCTTTGACTGAGGCACCGCTTGCACTGTTGCTTATGAGACGTTTATATTAGCTTAAAAGTTGTTTAGACTTCGCCCCTTCCTTGCCATTTGTTGGCTTCCTTGTCATCCTTATTTGCTGGCTCTTGATTGGTAAGCATGTGTCAGATTCACTTTTTCTTCATTTGTTTTTCCCTTCCATGGAGCATCGACCAAGGACTGAATGCTACTTCGACCTGTAGAATATGGCAAAAAGAACATTCACAAAGCCAAATAACTCTACTATTTGGCCCAGTCAATGTGTTTTTTAAGCCATGTTGTACAGCAGCACCTGTACTGTACAGCATGGATGAAAGAAAACAAACAAAAAAAACCTATCGCAAGGCCAGCGTTGACCATGTCATCGCACTGTTTTAATTTTTTTTTTTTATTTTTAGCAGAACTCACGCTTCTGTACACTATGGCTAAAAAAAAAGAAAAACACTGGCTATGCCAAATGGCTTTGGCAATGCTCGTTTAAGTGGTCATTATAACCCACATGACCAGTAAACTGAATGTGTTGGAAGGCCCTCCCTACTAAAAGTGGGTTTCAAACGTGGCGTCAACTACTGTGATTCTTCTTTGGTCTTCCACACAAAGCACAGCAATACCGGATAGGAAAATAGTAAAAAATAATCCCTACAGGGAAAAACCTTCTAGGGCACCAAGGATATTGCGATTTTATTATTTTCCAAAGACAACCCCTGCTTTGGGGGGGGGAAAAAATGTAGATCGGCCCACCATGGCATGGCGACTTAATCAGCCCACGTTTTTTGTTCATTGAAGCAACTTCCTGTATCGCGAAGAAGCATTTTTGGCAAAAACAGAAACAAAAAACCTCTGACAAGCTGGATAACTTTCAATGTCAAACAGGCTCCAGCGAGTCTTAATGAGGCGGTGAGTAAAATGCTAATGGTTGCATCATACAGTGTGAGCATTCTGCATCAGGACTGTGGCGGCGAGTCACCGGCCTGCAGCCCGTGGTACATGGACACGCCCGCCCACCCTCCAGTTTGCCGGTTCACCGTCATATACTTCAGCGCCATGATACCCTGGCAGAGCGCGCTTTGCAAATACACGTAACATGTTGCAGCCATCGCATGTCTACCTCTTGTATCACTCTGGCCTGGCTTTCTTCTAGCTCCTTCTGGGCCACGTGAATCATTAAGTCGTTTGATAATCTGTTCTTTGCAATTCTTACTCCACGTGTTTGCACCTGAGATGAGATACTCCTTCTGCTACTTGCCAAAAAAAGGATTGCTCTTGAACTTTTGTCACTCCTGAATTCTTGCTGAATTCTCGCATCTATGCAGAACCTACTAGAATGCCAGCGCCCTACCCCAGGTTCGCCTGGAAGAGGCTGTTGCTGCTTTTACTTCCTCAGTGACTTCCATCTCCCCTGGGCCTAGTTCTTATTTCTCCCAAATATCACCAGGCATTGCCAAAGATAGTAAAATGGCAAGGATGCTAGTCAATCATTCTCCGGTCCCTCCCCGGGCTGCTTGTAGGGCAAGAGGGAAAAACTCTAGACAGCCAAGACCAGAGAGGCGCCAAGTGACCGCTACCAGCAGCACACCTGATACCACTGCAAGGGATTAGGAAAACAACTTAATTTCACTTAAAACGGAATAGACTTTTACCCTTTACCCATGCCATCTTCTTTCAGGGCCTTTGCCCGTTTAGACAGAACAATTAACGTGCACTGAAAAAAACAATATGTTTGGCTTTCATGTGGTCAAGAATGCAAACGCAGGCATGCACAAGTGCATATTTGTGCATACCTGGAACTGGGTGCAATTGATGAAGTGCTCTTTGGGTCTGTATTTCGCACTGAAATGCACAGTCCTATTTCGTTTCTATAAACTAGACAAGAATGCACGACTTTATAGAAGGGCCACTTTCCATCCAACCATCATTTCACAAAGAAACAAAAACAATATAGTCCTACTTTTGTTTCGACATGAAAAAAAGTTCAGATGGCAAGGCACCCTTCATTGCAATACGACATACGTTTCAATAGCAGAGATACAAATACAGGATTATAATAAAGGCTTTGCAGCCATCCACTTAATAAACACTAGATACTCAGCTGCGGTGACAATGATGAGAAGACACCAAGAACTTTAATTAATTTAGAATAAAAACTCAGCCCCATCAGCAGCGAGGAAAAAGGCCCTGGGAGTTGAAAGTTTAAAATAATACTGTGCACCTGTGACATTGAGGAAAAGCCACCAGAAGCCACAATAAACATATAAGCCGTTGTAGTTATCAATGCCTGGCCCCACAATAGTTGTCATAAACTACATTAAAAAAAAAATCCACAGGCAACCATTTAGGGGTCATGCTTGTTCACGAGTCCAAATAAGGAGATAATAATGCCATTAAAAAAGGCAGATTCGGGGAAAACAAATAATTGCTTTACATATGTTCTGCATATGAAACAAAGACTTGACTCTGTGGTGATTGAGGGAACCGTTTATATGTAAAACAGTCCCTTGCGCGCTGCAAAAGAATACACCTAAAGAGCAATCAGCAGGAGATCAGAGTGAAATATTCCTTTGTCACAGAGCCAAAAACGATTCTAGATGCCTGCTAATAAGTTTAGAAGTCAGTTGCGCTGTCCAGCCAGACCTAAAAATGACAAGAGAGGGAGTGAGAGGAAGAGTGAGTGAGTGAGAGAGAGACAGAAAGACAAATAGAGACAGAGATGAGGAGGATGAGAGAGAGACATAAAGAGAGAGAGAAAGCGCGCAAAAGAATTGTTAGAATGTGGGAAGCGGTGTGGACCATGAAATCGATTTCGCAGCCCTTCAATGGCCACCTCCATGGCATTGGGGTGTTAGTTATCCGATGAAGTTGTTGTTCCTTTCTGTATTTTTAGAGATAACTTTTTGCCCAACGGTTGTCTCATGTAAAACCTTTTCCTGCACAGGAGCAATTCCTGAAGGACTATTGCAGTCAATGGCCTAAAATGCATGTGCCCCTTGATGAAAGTCGTGAGCGTCCTGTCCCTCCTCAGAACCCAACCCTACTTCTCCAGGCTTCTCTATCCATCAAACTGCAAATTCACTTTCGAGACCACAAAGGTTCCTTCTTTAGATGCTGCAATGTGGGAGAGGGGGGCTGTTTAAGTCAAATGAATCACATGTCATGTGACAAGAGGTTTTCTTCCACTTAAAATACTGAAGCCAGCGGAATGCCTTTGATGTCAAGCCTTTAATGCTGTAAGAACACATATTGGGTCACATGGTGGTTCCTCTTCAATGTCCCTGTTATGTTTGAAGGAGAGGCTTGCATGGCGGAAAAAAATGTTTTTTTTCATAAATAAATTCTTCTTTTTTTTTTTCCAATTGAATCGCTTTACGAATAAATTGATTTTCTTTGACAGCATCAATTTGTGTTTGCTATTTCCCCAGGGCAAATTTCGGAAGCAAGACGAGGATAATTTGTAAATCCCTGCAGTATTTTGGACCACAATCCACCTCATTCAGTTGCTACATAATTAATTTTGCCCAGCACTCAGAGAGAAAATTATTCAATTTTTCTACTTCCTGGTACAAACTACCGCGCATTACAACATACAGAATAATTTCTTGATCTAACCGAGCGAAAAGCAACCTTTGGGGCAGAAGGTTATTACCAAAATCCAAATGGCCCTGCTTGTATCTCTCTTTGAATGGTGAAGATCTGCGTTGACGTCGCCATCGTTTGAACTTTAGGTCACTTGGGTATTCCCGGCCATGCTCTCACCCAGCTGAGCCCCATCCCTCGCTGCACTCAGCAATGCATTGTGATCCACCGTCCCCTTCCCAGGGGGCAGTTGTCCTCATCAGTCCGAGAGAAAACAAAAAACGCCATGGCGAGTGACACTAATTGGCAAGCGGCATAGCAGGCGCGCACGGGAGACGTGGCGCTGAGTGATTCTGATGATGACGATGATGAGTACAAATGGAAACTGCGCCATTGCTGCCCCAAGGCTTTAATGCTGAGCTGCAAATACAGAATGGTGGATGGACTGTCAGGCTGCCCGAGGAACCGGAAGGCAACGATGACGATAAACTGTGCGCTGCTTAAGTCGCAGAAAAACTGGAAAGGGAAGGCTTTACTTTCTGCTAAAATAACCTTGTTAATTCCATGTTGCCCAGAGGCATTTAAGAAGAGCGTTCCAGGCATGAGAGATGGAAAGTGTTGGGAACACTAGTGGATTGCCAACAACACACACCACTGATGACCCATGACATGGAAGTTGATTGTTACAGAGGGATGCCGGAGTAAGTGGTTCTCGGTCCCAAAATCCAGCTCCTTGGAAGCAAAAGGTGATGCATGAATTATGCAAAAGCATAGTTGGTGGACTGATACGCTCTGCCTCAAATGGGTTCTTGCCCAGTGTCTTCTTTGGTATTCCAAAGTTGAGTTTTTATGGTAGGATTGTCCTATGTTGGTTAAGGATGGGCCTATCCAGGCCACATTTCCATGACCCCCGCCCAGGCAGATCCTTTCACATACAATTAATCTATTAGGAGTCTTGAATCTGGTGCATGGTTAGCATGAAAATGTAGCATTACTTAGTCCCTACTGGACTGACATTGGATCATCCTGTTATATATTGTAGAGTGGCATAAGATATAGAATTCACTGCTAGGTAAGAGTCATTGGATCCTGGGATGGCGCTGCAGTATGGCACTACGAGGCAGAAAGAACCCCTTATTGCCACTAGAATCGTCAAATACAGCCTCAATTTCAATGGGTGTGGGTGTCATAAGGTCACCTTGCCTGAGAAGCCAAAACTCCTTCACAAGCTCATTTGCAAGACCTTCAAATTCAAATCCGGGCAGGACAAACCCTTTGGCTCTTCCTTCTGAGGTCAGATTAGGGAGTTCTGTTGAGTAACAATTCTAATACTTAGGTAACTGGACTTGGATTGGCTGATTGCAACATCCTGTATTGTAACTTTAAACCATGAATTTAGCTATGATATATTGAGCATTAATAGCGCCAGTGCACAGTGACTTTGAACCGCTCAATATATCTGTGGATTGAAGAAGGCAGCCTTCATTTTCTTAATTTAATTCTTGGGAGAATTTGTTGTTCGCCAAGTTGGTATCCCCATCAGCATCTCCTGATGTAAAGTTCCGAATGGTGTCACAAGCATACACTGCATAAAAACTCTGTTTATATATCATTCTCCAGGCCCATTTTGCCAACATCAAAAAACCTTCTCGTGGTAGAGCTACCTTCAGGCCAAACCTGGTCAAGACTCTAGGTACAACCCAATGGCCTCATATAGGACTACACCTGACCTCTAGAGATCCTGAGACGCATAACAATTTTGACTCCACCTCAACGCCCAGTCCAATCAACGGCAGGTGACCTGCATCTCCTCCTGCGGCACTATGTGCACAAATTTGTGACCATTCCCGGCCACTGTCTGTGTAAGTTGATGCACCTGCAGAAGTCAACGACTCTACACTCACCAAATCATTCACGGCACCACCTTCCACGCTGTGAGACCTTCTATTACAATATTTTGGGTAGTTGAAAAAAACCCAGAAATCCAGCATTCCTTCTGCGAGCAATTATAAAACGCCTCCCAGAAATAGAGCTCTAATTGTAGCCCAGGAATGAACGACAGTGACTGCGTCATGTATGAATTCAATACCTGAAGCCAATCAAGCTGAACTCTGTACCCGGAAGTAAAAATGAATACCCCACGTGACGCAGAGGCAGAACGCGGCCGCAAAACAGACGCATAAATAATTCTCAGGAAGGAATCAATCAAGGGCCTCCATCTGTGCACTGCCAACAATCAGGGCCTGTTAGTGGCAGCTGCCTGACAGCTCTAATAATGCCACTTACAGTGTCGAGTGCTGGAATTTGAGACCGCGCGCTATCAGAATGTTAGCTCGTGCACAATCTGCATCTTAATGACAGAAGCTGCTACAGTTGTCGGCTCCTGCTGTAGGCCCACTGGGCTGCATGGCGCTTGTGTGGCTACCGGGTGCCTACTACCGCCCTCTACAAGGACGCCCCACGAAAGGACTGACTCACCCGCCACAGCTCCTAAATCTCCTTACGAGCCAACTGAGGCACAACCACAAATTATCAACTGTCTCCACATACAGTGGTAGTGGTGTGGCACCTGGCCGGGGTGACTGATTCCGGAATCTGGGGATCATGGTTCGATCCCCAGCGCCGGTGGCAGATTAACCCAGCACCATGTGACTCTGGGCAATAGCTTGCTTAATCTTCCCGACGGCCCCCAGCGCCTAGAGACCCTTACGGGTGATTGTTCGCGCTTTAAAAATGTGGATTATTTATATATACACTGTCGGCAATTCTCAAGGCACCGCCAACTCTCGAACTGACTGCCCCACTGTCCACACTGGCACACACGAAGTCTGTTATTTAATATTTTACCAGTCACCAGCGTTCAGAAGTTATGCGCACTTTTACACTGTTTACATCATAGCTAGGGGTGGGCTGAGTTTACGGAGTTGTACTACATGGAATTCCGCAGAGTTGCACTAAAAAATCCGTGGAGTTCCGCTCCGCCCTATAAACAATGTGCCACGCTTGCCCAGCAGATCCAAGGTGCCAACAAAATATAACACCCCTTCTGTCTCCAAATCAAATAAGGGTCTTTAGTTTACAAGTGCGTTGTTTGCAAAGCGGCCCTGCTCCAAATCCAATTTGCTCACTGAACAGTACACTCACTAAAGCTGCCACCACCAATATGGCGAGCCTCACCTGTGTCAGCAATGAGGGAGCCCTTACAGGGGACTCGTGCAACCATGAGCAAGGGAACGTGGGGGGCTATGGTTACAGGAGACACGTGCAGACGTGGGTACAGGAATGAGGAGGATGTTATGGGTAGGGGTGTAACTTAAGCTCCCGAAGCCCTTGTATTTGCGGGGGCGGTGGGGAGGGTGCTCTTCTGTGACATATGTGGGGTCAGAGCTCCTGTTCACATTCTGCAGGAGGCCTTCTGAAGGAAGGTGGAAGGAGCCTCAGCGGTCACCAACAAGTTGACACTCACCTCTCCTGAACCCGACATCTCTGTACACTACTCTCGGTGGTCTAGACAGACCCTCAGTGACGGGATGTGTGGATCGGCCGGTGCCTCATGCGTGACATCTGCGCATGTGCGAGACACAGAGAAAGACACTACACCCAGACCCCTACACTACACCAGCCCACTGCTGAAATACCACACCCGAAACTGTGAGCACACCTCTGCTAACTGCTGAGACACTGCTCCGGCGCACAGGGACCTGCTCGAGGCCCCCTCGCCACATCCCTGTCCCTTGCTTGCCTCACCCTTAGGAGAAGAAACGTTGAAGGAGGGCTGAAATTGGAAGTATAGGATGAGCAGAGGCAGCGCTCCAAGCGGAATGTCGTGGAGGGCTAGCGCTCCATGCCTAATCTAATGAAATGTAAGTATTGTAGTCGCTCTTGTGGAAGCCAGCTGCCAGCCTATTTGGTACTACCACTGAAACCACACTCATTATTGCCTTTTACCTTCAAACTGAAATGAAACCCAAAACCCTCAAGGCGCATTAACTCTGTCGTAGGTAGGGGTGGGCGGCGGAGGCAAACACCGCCATGTGGCAGAATCAGAGTTTTTACCAGAACGAATCGCGGAGTTGGAAAAACTTTGCAAACTCCTCTGGCGGAGCAGAGTTCACCGCCCACCACTAATCACAGCACGTATCACAGCCAGTACACAATGCTGGCTGTCTTTTTCTTGCTTGACTTGGAAACCTTAAAAAATGTTGCAATAGACAATGCCTCAGTTATGGGTAAGTCTAGAGGCTTTCAGCTTCCTTGGACAACAGCTGGACTAAATTTCTCACTAGCAAACTTTCCACCATAAACCTGTATAAATTATACAGCTATTCTCATAAGAGTTAGCCTGAATCAGTGAAGGCCTTCACCTGCTTCAGTTCACTCTGCCTGACCGATAGAAAAGCCGAAATATTTCATGACAGAGTGGTATCTCTGGAAGGCCTATAAGGTTAGGCCTGAGTCAATCACTTATCTGGCTATTCCTATCACACAGATAAACCTATGTATGGACACACTACCAGGCAAAGACAAACACCCACTTAGAAAGCCATGGAAACAGATGCAGAGATATGTTCATCCGCAAATATGAACGCACACACGTTACGTGCAAATATCAACACACAAAATGGAAAGCCAAGCAAACTAAATGCACGTGCATGCAACAGCAAACTGATCATAAAAGTGCATATATATTTTATTTTATTTATAAAGTTTTATATAGCGCGAACAAGATCCTGAGGGATATCAGAGCACTTTACAACAGGATGGGAGGAAGGATATAAAAGCAATATCGACATCATATAAGACTACCAAACAGGAATAGTCACAAAATTACAAGACAAATGAATCAAGGAGAGTAATAAAATAAACAGGTATATAGCGGTCTACGCAGGGGGGCACACTATGCAGTAAGGATTAAGGTAAGAATTTGTTCATTAGGAATCTTTTAGTCTCCAGTTTGAAAGCAGTCGTTGAGGAGATTCTGCAAACTTCCGGTGGAAGAGAGTTCCATATCTTTGGGGCAGCGCCGGAGAAGGCTCGGAGACAGGTTCTCTTTTTGCTAAGGATAAGTGGTTTCAAGAGGAAAGTGTTAGCGCTTCTTGAGGCTCTGCTACCACAGGATAGTTCAAGCTGTTGCGCTAGGTACCTTGGAGTTTTGAGATGCAGGGCTTTGTGTGCCAGAACGGCAATCTTTAACTGAATTCGAGCTTCATATGGCAACCATTTAAGAGACTTTAGGACTAGGGATATGTGCTCATTTCCTTTTGGTACCTGTGACCAGCCTAGCCGCAGTGTTCAATGATGCCCTTAAGGGAGCCAGGGTGTATTTGGGAAGGCCACAGAGCGTAGCGCTGCCGTAGTCTAACCTTGGCAAGACAAGCGCTTGGACCACCTGCTTGAAATCCTTTTGTGGAAGGAATGGTTTGATATTTCTAAGTGTCCTGATCAAGTGATTAGCTCCCTTACACACATTGCCGATATGGTTTTTTATATTCAGGTGTTTGTCCAAGGTGATTCCGAGTGATTTGGCAGAGTCTATGATGAGAGGGGTGCAGTTGAAAGCAGTGAGGTGGTTCATCCAAAGGTTTGGCTTGGGGATGTGGTTCAGGGGAGAGATGAGAAGGAATTCAGTTTTGGAGGTGAGCAGGAGATGGTTCTCAGTTAACCAATTCTGAGTAGACGTAAGGGTAGTGTTTAGTGAGATGATGTTATCCGGGGATGAGATTTTCAAATAAAGTTGCGTGTCGTCCGCATACATATGGAAGAGAATGTTTGTGGAATTTAGTGAATTAGTCAATGGTTCCAAGAAAAGGTTGAAGAGGATAGGAGATAAAACGGACCCTTGAGGGACACCCATGAGTACTGGAGAGGGCTTTGACTCTTTGTGATCTGTGGTGGAGGAAGGACGAGAACCATTGTAACACCCGACCCGAGAAACCTATCGTGTTCTTCAGAATCAATAGGAGGTTGTCCTGATTAACCGTGTCGAATGCAGATGAAAGGTCAAGGAGAATCAGGAGGCAGGACTCATTTTGGTCAAGCATTTTTAAAATGTCATCCATAACGTGCGTGAGAGCTGATTCAGTACTGTGCCCCTTCCAGAAGCCAGATTGATGTTGGTCTAAGAGTTGGAAATTCTCTATAAGAGCACAAAGTTGGGATTGTACACATTTTTCTAGAAGTTTGGCTAGGGTGGGGATGTTGGAGATAGGGTGGAAATTATTGAGGTCAGCTGTATCTGCATTAGGTATTTTTAGTATAGGTGACACCTGAGCTGCTTTTAGGCAGTCTGGGATCATGCCTTGTGATAGAGAAGCGTTCACAATCCTTGTCCAGGTGGGGCTGAGTACATTCTTGATTTCTTTAAAGATGGACGGGGACAACGGGTCAT